>NC_133897.1:102007407-102283366 GCF_964199755.1 Larus michahellis | reverse complement strand
TAATAATTTCTACAATTATGCCACAAGTATTGAATATAAAAAAACACCACCAATGACAGAACAGGGAAAAAAATTGTTAATAGTTAGAATATCATTTGCTGTTAAAAAAAGATAGATTACTTTCACTTATGTTGTTGCACTGTTCCTTATTTCAATTTCTCATACATTTTTGTACATTCTTTTCATTTCCAAAATTAGTAAGAAACTAAAAAATACTTGAGACCAGGCTTCAGATGTGTTGACAGAATACTGCTCTCATGAGAGACAATCCAGCCCTTCTCCTATACTTCTCCCTAGGATGCCTGGGTCATAACAAAACTTTTTCCTGTAGGTTAATTGGAAACCTCTGGTTGGTGATCAAAATCCCGAGTATGTGCCTGAATCGATTCTGAAATTGTCATTATGCAATTACAAGGAATTACAAAATGGGCGCCTGTCTCCTGTGTTCTTATTGACCAAACGGCACTTCACCTGATGGTAAAACCATTGGCGCTAAATAGCATCTGTTGTGAAACTGAAATCTTTATAAAGAAACTCAAATTTGAACAGTTGGAAATAAAAACCTATATAAAATTAGCCGTCCTGCACTTCTATTGCTTCTCCAGATTAATTCGGAAGACGCATGTCGTACCTCCCCATGATCCCCAGCCACATCCTTAATGAGCAGAGGGAACGCACCAAATTTCCTCCTTGCCCAGAGACTCCAGCAGGGTACACACAGTTGCCTTAGGCATAATGCATAAGGTCTCCTTCAGACTTCGAGGAATAAACACCTCCTGTAAAATCCCCTTACAATATTTTCTCTTGATTCTTTCATGTGGCTGT
The DNA here is from genome assembly GCF_964199755.1 of Larus michahellis. NCBI lineage: Eukaryota > Metazoa > Chordata > Aves > Charadriiformes > Laridae > Larus > Larus michahellis. The sequence goes on along the minus strand of NC_133897.1, from coordinate 102,282,541 downwards.
AAACACTGCTACTAGGAAGAAATGGGGGGAGGGGGCGGGCAGGAAAAGAGGAAGCAATCAATATTTATCATTATGTGTCGAGCAAGAATTTCTAAATTATATTATCCTGACATGACGTCTACAAAGTTTCAGTGGGTAGAAATGCTTCAGGGAATGTGAGTTAATACCATCAGTTATAGTTGTGAAGGCAAGACCAATCCCGAAGATTGCTTCAGTAAATCAGAATGAGTAAACAGATCCCCTCAAGTGCATTGCTGTTCATTAATAATAATGCCCGTACAGCAGACAATTTCTGTCTAAAGGATGAGCCTTTGTAACTTGGTCAGCAGGATTACGCTTGAAGTGATCTCCTAAGACAAAGAGAGCGCAAGCTTCTTTCTCATGCATTGCCTGAAATGGATTTGCCAGCTTTCTCACTACTATTCTCGCAAGACCATCCAAATGCAGTCATCTCCGGTTTTATCTCAGCCTCAGCTTAGAAAGAAAAATATGAATCACATTCTATAAACTGTAGAAACAACTGTAACATCTTCTATGAACCACCATTTCTGCAGAAAGCTCTCCCAAGCAAGCACCTCATCCCAGCTGCAAATGACCCTTGACAAATCCCCACGGCCGCATCCGTGGTCTCTGCTGCCAAGACCATTCCCTGCAGGAGCAGCTCAGGCTGAGAGGAGGCAGCGGGCTCGGCGAGCCGCACTGTGGAGCATGTTGCCTCCAAGGGATGGGGTCAGCCGTGTGTGTCCTCTGCACGCTGAGGGACCGGCTCCCGAAGCAACTTTTAGCAAGCAGTTGCAGAGCGTCAAAAGAGAGTCTTCAGAGAGCACAAACACTAACTTGAAAGAGCTTAACAGCAAAAAACCTCTCTAAGTTCCTCTTCAGACAGCGTTTTCATAAACAACTGCATTAAGAAGTGACCAGTACAGTTTTATAGATCAGTAGTTTCTAGAAGTATGTGGATTTTCTTCTAGAAAAATTCTCGGAAATATCTGGGAATATCTCAGAGCACGCAGGGTTCAAAACACAGTATTTTTAAACCGGTAACAAAACTTTCTAAGTACCTTGCTGCATCTTCCAAGTGGTCCTTTTCAAAATAACGGTATGTATTTAAAACATCCTGAAACAAATGCAACTGATGCACAAGTTTGAATCTGCATACAGAATTATAATGAAAATTGAATTGTTTGCAACCTACCTTGGAATTGCGTAAATTTGATGGTTCCCATCCTCTCTCCATTTCTGAAAACAACTTGACCCTAAATAAAATAAAGCAATATGTTAAAAGTTTTATAAATCTCTCATAACATAGTTTCATTAGCACTGAAATTATTTTCTATTCACTATCAAAACTACCCAAGCAAGCCTTAAACTTTGAAGACAGCAGATTACACCACGGTTAAAATAACTCAGTAACGCCTCCTTAAAGCTTTCTTACACAGATTCAAATGGCCTTAGAAAGCTGAGCAGTGTTATCACCCACTTTTCATGGATGGAAATGGAGGTACGATAAAACAAGTAACTTCCTGAATCTCAGATGATGAGAGAGATGCGAACAATTGATTTTCACTGTGTGACTGTTTTTATCAAGGCTATGTAAGAGCTATCAAAGATCACACAAGAAAATGGTTCTCCGTTTCATTCATCATATGGTTCTCTAAAGGGCTCTATTACCTACTTACATCAATGATTACAGCCATCTATAGCTTTTGTGTCTTGGTTTTGTACTACATCAGCATGCATGTCCTAGTATTCTTTTTTAAATGTAATGCCTTTAAGTTAGTACTATCCTTTGTTGTGCATCACGTTGTTACTCTTCAAAATAATGGTCATGTAATGCTGAAATTCCTCAAGTATCCCTAGCAAATTACTCCCATTTTTCATCCCATCTTTCCGACTTAAATTAAGAAAAGATCTTGTTAAGTTTCTTCCTTACTTCAGCTATTTTGTGATCGAGTATGAAAGAAGAGGCATTCATTCATTTATGCTAAGAAGTATTTTTAATATTTTGAACTTGCAGAGGAGCGCTGAGTGCTGTCAGCGCAGACTGCTGTTTTACTGCCTCCACAGTTTTGTTTATTATTATCATTTCCATTAATCTTTGTTTTAGCAGACACCAGGATAAGAGAAATCAAAAAATAAGCATGTAAGGCTACAATACATTTCTCTGTGCGAGTCAGCCCCTTTGTGGATAAACCTTTCTGGTCACTAAAAGGCTGAACTGAAGGCAACCACCTGAATTACTGGAACCTGCAAGGAACCGCACAAAGGGCGTGTAGTACAGCACGTTCACCCCACATTTCCTGCAAGCCACAAGACACCATTTCCCTTTGATAAATACAAGAAGACACCCTTCAACAAGTGTAAGCTACCTTGCTCTAAGCCTTAAAAAGCCCAAAGGCCCAATCTGTGACAAAAACTAGAGCAAGAGAAATGAACACCGGTAGTGGGAGAGATTCTGGCGACAGCTGCAGAAGGGCACAGGAGCTGCCCCTACTGAAATCCAGTCGAACTAAGTCTCACCCAGGAGAGAACGTAGAACATTATCTAGCAGATTTATGTGTGCGCCTTAGCACCCTTCATCCAGATCTCCTCTAGTTTGGGGAAGTAGCATTTAACATCCCTTCATTTGTTTGAACATAACCATAATGTATTTGGCTACTTGGTTTAAGTAAATAATAGTAGAAAATATTAATGACTTGGAAAGGTGCTGTGCAAGCGTCACTTATTGCAGACATATCTATGGTCAATCCAGTCTTAAACTTGCTAAATTTTTGGTTCTGTGACCCATGTCGGAGATTTCTATAGTTAAATTTTTCACTGGGTGGAAAAATTACTTTTTCATTTGATTTTAAATTTACTGCCTTTAACTCTCTCTCCTCTTATTCTTTTATTACAAGATAATAGGACTGTAAGTTGTAGTATACTAGAGTGCTATCTATGGATAAACATACAGCAAGAATCACTGCTATCATCTATGATCACAGGCATCTATGATTGTCATCTATTATTGATAGCATAATATACCAGCTCACAAAATTATCTTGATTCCAAGTGTAACTGGTTTGCAATATTATCATTGCTTCTTCTAAATCACACCCAGTTTTATCATTCAGTTGGACAGACGTATACCATATGCATATGCTGACTAGAGATAAATGCATACATCCTCATTGACATGTTCTGAAACTATCAACAAAACATAAATCAGGTCGAATAGTCTGAATAAATGTAAAATTTGGATTTAAAAAAATCTATAACCGGAGTTATAGATTTAGAGGTATTTGCTTTTATCAACTTTTTTGATTTGTGGCTTATATTGACCTAAGCATAAATAAAGATATGGATGATGGTGATGAAACTTATGGAACAACTCATGTGAAAACGTCCTTGGTATCTGCAAAATTTTCATTAATAATGTTTTGTTTTCATTAAAGCTTACTGGAAAAATGCTAAAAAGTCAAATGGGTTATTAAAAGGAATAACATTTTCTAAATGCTATTTTATGAGTTCTGACATTGTCTTGGGTATCGTTCAAAAACTACAGAGTCTGCATTTTACACAAACAGACACCAACAGTGAAAAAAAAATTAAAAATTGAGGAATTGAAACTGGCTGTTTATTCCAGGTGTAATCCAACTAGTAAATCTGTTTTCAGAGGTAAAATCAACTAAAAACACATCAGCAAGAAGCCCCAAAGCAGGAATCTCCAGTGCAATCCATGACGATGACAGTACATATTTATTATGCAGGCATCAAAACTGCAACTGCAGCTGCAGTTACTGCTTGGTTCTTTGCTTCTCAGGAACATGCTGCTTCATTATAAAATGTGACAAGTAGCTACAGTGTCTCAAGTACCTTAAATCGCTCAAGACTATCAAATTCCTGTGTGCTCAGTGAGGAAACACTCCTAGATTTTTACCGGGGTTTTAGGTAGCCCCAGCAGACACGGACATAGCGTTCCTGCTGCAGTGTTTGGTTCTGCCAACGTGGCAGAAAGGAGCACTCCTCATGAACACGGGGAAATTGTATAAATACCAATACCTTCATCTCACTTTTACAAATATTAACTTAAAACAGGAACAGGAAGGAAACTAATGGGAGTCACCCATTGCTCTACGCTTTCACCACTTTTTATGAAAAATAAGACAATTACATTTGGGGCAAAAAAAGTTATATAAATATATAATAAAATGTTGCAGTATTTCATTTTATAGACTTACAGCAATGCAAGTAAGAAATAAGCCAACCAGTGTTTCAGAAACCTGTTTTGTAGAAATGATGTGCTGATTTATGACATGAGAAGTGAGTTATAATTTGATGATGTTCTATGGCTCGTGTCAAGTCATTTCTTTGCCACTGGGGTAACATACCATAGGATTTAGCTAGAGCGTTATCTTCTTTAGACTTGAGATTCATAAATTACTAACAGTGTTTTTTTCTCTATTTAAAGTAGTGAATGTTTGAATAATAGATATTCCTAATACACCCGCTAAGTGCTGACATTACAAAAGCAAATCTTGGTACTATTTCGTCCTTTATTTTTATCTCATCACATACTCCAGCACATGTGCCAGTACAGACTGCAGCTTGTGGTGTGACCCACCATAAAATCTAGATCTTATGAAATCCATGTGAATATAAAACCAGACAAAATTCTCTTTTATCTTCCATTGTGTTTCAGTGACATTGCACAGGCATATTTAGATACTTATTAGCAAGAGGATCAGTGATTGTATAGAAGAGAAGTACTACTTTAAAGGAAATAATAGAAGGAATGTTAATACTAACTTCTTCAGAACATGATCATCAGATTCAAACAATAATTCCCAGTCAAGTAATTATTTCACTTCAAGAGATGTAAAATATGATCTCTGTCCTTAACAAAAAATTAACTCAACTGCACAAGTGAATTATTTGCACTTAGATCAAACCACACATTTTACTATACATTAAAATAATTAATCAACAAAGCTTTCCTCTTCATTACAGAGAGATCATCCCAATGGAAACCGCTAGAAACCAAACTGGTATCTTAGTGCCTGTTTTATCTTCTTCAATTGTCTTTCTTCACGAGTTGTAAAGTGATCCTAGAGTAAATACCGATTCTATAACTGATCTGCCCAACTTTGAGCAGCTTCGCACCAGCAAACATCCTTGAAAAGCTGGTGGGAAGGAAACAGAAAGTATGTGTCTTGGAGTCCAATAGACAGTGATGTGAACAGAGGGTGAAAGAGAAGCCGATTGAGCTCAGCTTGGCACAGCGTGGTACCTCGGGATGTTGCCGCTGGTATGTACAGCCACTGCTGCCAACGGCATCTCAATAACCTTTATTTGGGATCCGTTACAGCTGCATAACTCACTATGCAGCCTTGGCAAAGTGTACTCATTTTTTCTAAATGTACCACCATCCCATAAGGGAAAACAATACTAGTTGCAGGTTGCAAGTTAGACAGGTTGGACAACAGAAATATAGAAGGTTATGTTGGGGGATTTTTTGTGGCTTTGTTGTTGTTTGGGGTTTTTTTAGATACATCTCTGAGTCCAGCTGTTTTTCCTGTAACTACTTGGCTTTTTTTTTCTTCCTCAAAAAGACAGTGTTTTAACGTCCTTTTCAAATGAGGAAAACCAGAACTGGACCAAACATTTCAACAGTGTTGGTCTCACAATTGCCACATACAGCTCTGTGTTTCTTCTGCGTACTGCCGCCTTCTGTGTGCTCCGTTTTACAAGCCTAACATTGATTTTTGTCCTACTCACATGTACTTTGTTATACAGCATAACTGTGTTTCATCTCATTGCTTAAAAGACAGTTTCTACCCTCCCCGGATGTACAGTCTCCACCTTTTTTTTTGGAATTGATGTTCTCTTAAGCCATCAGTCCTTTATTTGTGTTCAGAATAAGAAGTCCACAGCAATCACCCATTTTCACTCACAAAATATTGGCCAACATTAGCTTTATTTTAGACACATGGGACTTCCCCTGTCTTTGTAGAAGTTAGTAATTTGTCTAAACTTGGAAGCAGCTGGTTTTTATACTTTATTTTTTTCCTGGTGGATAAAAAATAGTTATCTTTGCTATGTTATGAAAATGTCATTAAGCTCTTTCTGAGCTATGAAGCACTAGTATTTATTAGAAATTTCTTTGCATTATCACTGACAGTATTATTATTCAGCTCTGGACATAAGCCTATGCCAAAGGTAGAATTCTGTCATTGCCCAGACACTCAAATCCACAGCCAACACATTTTTTCATTCACGTATTTAGCTTTCTTCATCAGTCAATAAAAACAGAGTTCAGAAGATTCTTAACTGCTCTCTTAGTCAGGGCCAGGTCTGCACTTTGACCATCATTTTATTTACTGTGCATTTTCTTCCGCAAAGTGTCTCAAATATAGTAAACAGAGAAATAAATAAATAGCATTTATTTCCATGATTTTCAATACTATACCAACAAAAAGGTCTGCTTTAGACCACGCTTGATTCCTTCTCCAACAGTCTTCCCCCATATGGCACCGATTTTTTGTTTATTCAAATTTGTATTATATACTCAGCTTATACTCGGTATCTTATTGTTGATTTAAATTATCATAACTACATATTCAAGCTAAATTAATAACATAAACATCCCTTCATCAGAGGAGAGATCATGAGTATATTGACACACACATCACAGCTGGATGCAAGATAATTAAATGCCACAGGACTCGTGTTCCCCAACCATTTTCCAATGGGCCAGCACATTTCAGGGCTCTGACTCAGTTCCACTTCACTGCCCAGGAATCTGGGCTACTCTCCCCTATAGGCAAGTCATCTCCCCATATAACAGTGTTTATTCCCAGTGGCTTTCTCTGAAATGCCTGAGCCTACACAGTCAAACCAGTTCCAAAAGTTACTGTGTTTTTTCCAAAAATAAACTCAGTCACTTTTGGGGTTCTTGAGTTAGATATTTAATATAAAGTAAACCATTTAAATAAATGCATGCAGAAGTACCCGAAAAGCAGTGGGATAACTAAGGCAACTGAAGCTATATTTCTAATTTAAAACACAGTGCATTTTTGTCAAAGAGTAATGAGTATGTAATTAGAACTGTCCCTTTAAGTTCCGTGACATCTGCTGAAATCAAGGTGTACTTCTGATCCTGGAGTGTCCTTATTGGACTAAGTCCAATAAAAGTAGGAGCCAAGGAGGGTGAAGCATCACAGGGCAGCAAACCTAAAAGCTTGCTGACACCCAAAGGGCAGGTGTTGCCCTCCTGTTGCTCTCAGCTGCGCAGTCCTACACCTACCTGGTGGTAGGTCGGCCACTCATCAGGCCGTCGTGTGTGTGAGCTATCGTGGCCTATTAAACCAGCAAAATGTATTCAGTTATTTATTTATTTATCTATTTATTTATTTATTTATTGTTTTGGCAAGCGAGGGAGATGATGTTTCTGAATTGCTTCCCAGTGCCAGCCCGAGAGCCAGCCCAAAGGAGCCATGGAGAAAGAGCAGAATGAGCTAGGAGGGAGGGAGGGAGACACCCTCAGAGAGTCCCAGCTCCTTTCAGAAGCCTTTCTATGTCGTCAGGCAATCCACAGAGCCCACCACTCGTGTTACACATGCTCGATTTACTCATACAGGACTCTTCAGTTATAGATATGCCTCCCCTGACACACACGAAACAGCAAGCTGGCTTTCTGTGGGTCTTGGCTCTGCAGCTTCTAGGCGGTGAAGAGCTACAGGCTGTAACTCACAACCTCTTCCACCCTCCAAACATCATGTTTAAGACAGAAGTTTATAGAGAAAGGGAATATCCTTTAGTCTATCAAATGATGTATTTGAGAGTAACCCAACAAGCTTTTAGCTCTGCAAGTCTGACCTCACTTCTGAAACAAAAAGCAAACTTCCACCTGAGGGCAGCTTGTGCACAAATCTTCTGGTTTCAACCTAGTTACACCACTCAATTAGGCAGAGACAAAGAGCTGAGCACAGGAGATGTGAGCACAGCGCCAGAGAGGACACTAGGGAGACAGCAATAAAGTTGTCACCCCCTGTGGGATAAAGAGGTAATTGTCACCTTCGGAACAGCGAGAGGAGAGCAGAAGGCAGAGGGTGACGAAAATTAAAATGCTTCATAACATCAACAGTGCTTCTGAATCCACGATTTTATATCCTTAGACTGCTGTGAATAAAACATTTCTAGAACATTTGACCAAAGCAGACCCAGTGACTTCCGCTTTTCAAGCCTCGAGACTACGTTCAGAAAAGGTGTTTCTGTCAAAATTCTCAAGATTGAAGATTTAAATTTGAAATATTTTATGATCCAAAGGGATTTCTTTTCCCTGCTTCTTTTCTCTCTTGTGACATTTTCTAAAAGATTTGGGTAACTGAACAGTGGTGTAGGGAGAGCAGCAGCAGCAGCAGAGCAGCTCAAAGAGCAGGTGTGAAGCACAGCTAAAAATCTGTTGGCAAACATTTTCTAAATGAAGCAATACCACCATTCTCATCAAACAGATACTTGTGTTCTAGCTAGACAGAGCAGGCATAAGACAGCAGGAAGAAATGAACATGCTTTCTTCTAAGTATTAAATATCTCCCTGCACCACAGGAATAATGCTTGAAAAGTATACTCACAAATGACTAAGTTTCCCAAACATGAAATCATGAGTTTTGGAGAAAGAACATGGGGAAGAAGGAGGATAAATTGATGGAACAGAAGTGTCTAGGAAAAAATTTTCTGGTAATCATGACAGTGATGGAAAAGAAGAATGAAGAATCGGCATTCATCAAATCCCATAATATTGGAGGCACTCATTGAAGCTCTTAAGACATCAGTCTAAACCAGAAAAATCAGTGGTGTTTTCCATGTTGTTCCTTTGCACAGCAGGAAGTGAGCTTCTGAAATTTTCATTGAGTGGGGATGGCTTATTTATTTGCTTTGTTCAGAAACAGAGGACTGGGAGGTGACCTAGTCTACTGACCTCATGGGACACTTCGTATATTCTTATGTAGCTTCTTCTGTGAACTCTTGGTAGACAAAAAGGTAAATGGAAAATCAGCTTTATCTCAGGGTTAAGGAAACATTCCTGATTTCTAAATAGGTTACAGAAACTGCTTCAACAGGAGCAAAGTACGGGATAACCAGATGTACAGGTTCACATCAGAGGCCGTTCGGAAATAAAGAACACAGGAGAGATACATATAAAGTAACTTTTTTTTCTTTTTTTTTTTCCAGGGCAGAAACTGTTCTGGGCAAAATTATCCAGGAATTTTAATAAAAAAAGATGTGCTTGGTGCCTTATATTTGCCAAGAGAGCTCTGTTAACAACAGCTGATACAAGTAGTCTGTGCCATTGGCCAGTTGTGCTCTTCCCTGGTTCCTTTAGTGTGAACCATCTTGAAATACAAGCATTTCCCAAAAACAAGTTTACTCAAAAAAAATGGCTGCACTGTGCATCTCCTAATATCATGATAGGAGCAACGGAGTTGTATTCCACAGCTGGGCTGGAAGAAATGGTAAGTGAAGACCAGCACTTTAAGTTTCAAATTTTGGGAAAAGGTGATCGAGTACAACAAAATCTTTATGTGCCTACCATTCACATACATCCTGAATCTAGGAACAGGCGAAAATAGAAAGTACTGTAAGCCTTACCATCGTGATTTCATCATGCTGCAACTTAACTCCCTTCTAAATAAAGAGTTCCAGTCCATTCAGTCTCTTCTTTGTGGGAGAGGGGATTTTCTTTTTGTCTATATCCACTCTCTAAACCCCTTTTTCAATTGTCTCATTTATTTCTGGAGGAAGGACATCCATAACTGAAACACCTTGCTGTGTAGAAGGGTGCCTCTATTTCTAACTAATATTTTGCTATCTGAACTTTACCATATTTTGGGCAGAACTTCATGTCTTTTTTTCAGGGAAGTGCAGGAATCGGATGGGGAATGGACAGAATTTCTTCTTTCCTCCATCTCAGCAGTGTCCTCTGTCATTGGTTGTCTTGAACAGCGCAAAAGTGTGCTGTTGCCAGCACAATGACATGAGATAAGCCCCGACTATGCTGTTCCATTAGATTAGCATTTAGATGCATACACACAATTTTACACAGCTATGCTGAAACGAGACAGGACAATCATAGCATTTTTTTCAGCACAGCAAGCAAAAGTCCGATTAGCGAACATCTGAGCACTCTGTTTTACACACAGTAAGCAAGTCCAAGGGAATAACGTTCCTGACAAGGTACCAGCAATTCATAAGTAGGTGAAGGTGGGGAAAAAGGGATACTAGCCTGGAAATCACGCATCAAACGGTATTGTACTTGCTGGCCATCGCAGGTGAAGAAAGAAGAAACCTTTATGCTTTGTCAGTCATTAATGTGCTTTTACACATTCAGGTAGGCTTATGATTAGCACAAGGCAGAGCAGTTAGATGCTCTTTTTTCTGTGATTCTTTCTTGCCATATCATTTGTATCCAATGACAGAGCTTTTCTGCTACATCAGCCGTCTCTTCCAGTGCCCATATAAGCAAGCTCTTTGTCATCTGCCTAAAACATGGTCATCATTAGTGGTCTTAGGTTTAAAAGCATGACAAGAAAGGAACTCAAATGAAACATACACACTTGACAAACTTTTTTGCAAATTTTTCTGAATACTTTGGAAGCAAAATGCCAGGCACTGGAATTGTTTGCAACAAATGCTGTCAAGTCTGGTGATATATGTAACTGAGTGCTGACTACTAATACTTAGCCAGTTTCATGATCTATAGTCGGCCCCTGAAGCACGAGCAAAATAATCCCTTTACTCTTGACTACAATCTCTTTCAGATATGTGTAAAAACACTGATGTAAACAACCTGTCTTTCAGAGTGGCAAGAGAAGAGGAAATAGTCTGAAGCACGGGGACTAGGAACTCAAGCCCTTTCCTGTGTGTGTTAAAAAGTAAATATGAACTGCTGAGGTGATGTTCCGAATTGTTCTTTTGAGATTGAGTCCCTGATGATTTCGGTTTCTAGCTCCGTGTGTCTGTAGAAACAGCATAACAGCACGTTATATTTCACCACCACTGGTTTTTTTTTTTCACTGCTTTTGGAAGAATGAATCAGAAGAGATGGCATAAAGCCTTTTAAGGACACCGCGTTAAGCAGCAGTGCTCTCTCTTCAACAGTGCAATTTCAGATGATGTTCTGAAGTAATTTCTTCCATTTTCTTTAAACTACATTAATCCCAGCAGAGAGCACAACTGCACAGGCTGTATTTCATTTGTTCTGATGATGACTCGAAAGACTGCAAGAGCCACTACCTCCTCTCCGAGCTCTTCTTCCTGCCCAGGCTCTGTCACCTTGGCTTCACGCAGGAGATTACTTTGTTTACTATGTTCTTTCTAATGAGCAGGCGGCCTATGTTATTAGCGAGGTCTTTGCATCTGAAGTAGAGGACGCTGGCATTATTCACGTGCAATTGCTGAGCACAGTGTCTTCAGATTATTATCTTTCTAAATGAGCAATGCAAATTCAAAACTTTCTTAATGACAAAGGAAAATTAAAAAAAAAAAAAAAAGGCACAAAGACCAGGCAGCTTTACAAATCTCTTTTTAAGTATGAATAACAGTCGGTCTTGGATGATTCTTGCTACTGGCTAGAGAAAGGCTGTGATAGGAGACTCATTCCCGGTGTTATCTGGCTACTCTACATCTGAAAATTTCCCTGCAGGCAGAAGTGTGAGCTGACGCCTATCAGAAAAGAGTATTTGGAATCAGCTAAAAGGTTGTTTTTTTCATGAACAGCCATCCATGCCTAGAACACAAACACTGATTTTCCCTCTTTAGTCGGTACAAGCTCCTACGCAGGAACTCAAACCCTTTTATCCAGTGTTCATGAAATGTTTCTAGTGACTAGAGGATTTTAAACCCTTCTTAGGCAAACCAATTAAGGCAGCTCAAGGCACACAGGAACTGTCTGGTACATTAATTTTCTAATATAAATTTCCCAGTGACAGTCACTGAAATGGGATGGTTTTCCATTTCATAATGAAACAACAATAATCTTCGCTCACTTAAATTTACAGCAAGCTTCTAACAGCCTTTTATTTTTGCCCAGTTGTGGTTTTGGCTTTACTTGACAACTATCCGAATTACTGTGACGTTTAAGATGGCTATTTCTCTAAAGCTAAAAAGTCTAGGCTAAACTATTTCTAAACCTGGGACTCTTAGAATGACTTTTCTTTAAAATTTCAGATTTTGTCTATATTGCTTTCCATATCAGAAAGCACTCTTGAAGACAGCTATGTTTGATGATAATGAAGTAGATGTTTCATCCCCTTCCACTTCTTTAGCGCTGCATCCCTCCAGGTGATGCTTTCATCAGCATCAAATTCTGACTGAAAGCTGCAGAGAAGAGCATTAGCGTTGCTGGGCACAGAGATTTGAAGAGGCTTGGCAGTGGCAAGAAGGAGGTTTAACCAACATATTCTTCATAAAATCAAATTCGGCCCTTTTCATTGTCCATTTTAAACCTTCAGGCTGTTCTAACCTGTGCCAACAGCCTGCAGAGAATCAGTGAGATATAACTGGCATAGTTTTGAAACTTTAAAGATTCTCTATTTATATCCTTGTAGCAGTTTTACTGGGGAAAGACAGCAGTCTACATGTTCTTCAGAAAACAGTCAGATCCACAGATGCTGGAAGAGGCTCTGAGTTGTGAGTGATCAGCGTCATATACCGTTAGATCCTACACAGCATAACAGCTTCCCAGCTGGCGTATATCAGAGCTCTCAAAAGTGTAGCTCTCTTCAGACTCCATACAGCAATGCTTAGGGTAATGGTGTTACTTTGGGATCACTTTTCCTACATTTTTCAGAACACTGAAGTTAAGGCTTACTGGTATTTAAGCATCTTCCCACTGTGATGGATGCTTTTATGAACATTTGTGAAATACTTGGTTGCCTCAAATACATTATCTACCTAAAATTAACTTAAAATCACTGTCATACTAAAATTTGAGAAACATCTAGAATGCATAGTCACTTAACAGAGAAACAGTGTCTTTTTTAAAGAAAGATATTATTTGTAAACTCTTCAAGATTCCCCACAGACATGATGATGGAGATGAAAACAAGGCAACAGATAATATTTCATTGTCACCTCTTAAGTCACACTAGCTAATTTGCAGAAACAAGCAGAAATGTTAGTTATTAGTAAAGTGTGTCCTCTTTTGGCTTTTCTTCTAACTCAAGGCAGTATGCAAAGTCCAATTAATGACATGAAATAGCTAAGGGCTAGACATCTCGCGCTCTTTTTCCCCCCCAACATTCTCATACCCAGCATGGTATCTACACCATGTCGTGCAGACTAATTCAGATGCACCCCCGTGAGTGAACTGGTAAATCCACGCAGGAAAACATGATCGGTTTGAGTCTGGAAGTACAATCCGATTCCGAGGCTACCAAACTTGGTCTAGCGAATCCCCTTTCTCAGCTCAGACCCAATTAAACTGCTTCTGGACACACACACACAAAATATTATTTGTGTGTATCTTGACTGTAATGGTGTCAGTTCTAGATTCAAGCGGAGCAAGGGCAGAATCAGAGTCAGTGAATTGGGAACTAAAAGGGAATTACTACCAATCAATGCATTTGCAAGTGGCTGTATTCATATCTAAGCCTTTTCTTGGAGTTATAAAACTCAGCGTGGGGAGTTTTTCACTTCCATCATTCCCATCGTAAGACTGCTTCTGAACCTGAATCTTCTGGTCATTTTAAGTTTTCCTCTAGTTTTCAGGTTCCTCTTATTTTTGGCCATATACTTTTAGGCACACAGTGTGACTTGGACTAAACAGCTTTTCCCCCTATGTTTTTTGTCTGATATTTATGCAGGGAACAAGCAGTTCTCCTCCCAGCATACTAGGTATTCTCTGATCTGGCACAAGGAGAAGAAAAAAACCAGCTGAGTTATCCTTCCACCACAAAAATCGGTATTATATAGAAGGTGGGTACCTGCTCAGTCCAAAATGCCTCTCTCATCCACAAAGTGTACAGGAAACTTCATGTTCCAGAATGGAGGCAGGATTGCATTTCAGCATCCTGAAAGTGTGACTGGGGAGGAACCTTTCTTGGCTGTTGTTGTCTGAACCTGGGACACCTCCATTCTCTTTAAATGCCTCTGGTGTGTCTAAAGCAGATAGTTGCATCAGTGCATACCCTGCATTCTTTACTTTTATTTCCTGCAGTGTCTCTTACTGGAACCCTCAGGGTTCCAGTTGGTTGAGGCATCATCCCTGGAGGTATTTAAAAGATGGGTAGACACAGTGCCTAGAGATATAGTTTAGTGATGGTTTTTGTCAGAGTTAGGTTGATGGTTGGACTAGATGATCTGAAGGGTCCCTTCCAACCTAGGCAATTCTATGAGTCTATAAGATCCTTTAGCTCTTCCTACATGACATTTTAATCGTCCTCTATCTTAAGAGTGCCTTTCAAAATTTGCATGAATAACACTCCCACTTTTAGCATGAGGCGTAAATAAAAATATATAATAATATAAGTTCAAGAGCTGATACTGGTGTCTTGGGGAAACTCTGCTAGAAGAGTCCCCTCTCCTAGCCCTTTCACTCCAGCCTGGAGTCACCTCTCCTACAGCTATATTCTAGCTGCCTTTTTACTCATTTTTCTTGTGACCCTGCATCAAATGACTACGTAAAACCCAGACAGATACACTCTGCTACATTTCCCATGCACTCAGACAGGCTTGCCATGAGGCAGAGCTGACTATGTATTACTTCAAGGATTGTCCAAAGAATAGAGACCTTGAACTTCTAGACTTGGGTTTGATTTATTGCTTTTTACTAAAATCTAGTTTAAATAATGTCTACATGTGGGCATTACTAATTAAGTTATGTAATGAAAGTTTGTATTTGGGCACACGCTCATTAAGAGACTAAGGCTGTCCTCTGATAATTTGGCAGAGTAACACAATTGAGTTACTTCATACTGAAGAGACTTTTTGAAATTGGTATATCCCTTACTTTTACTTAGTTGCAAAAAAAAGGAAAAAGAGTAAATTTTAAAAGAAGTAACAAATGCTGGAAAACAGGGGCAACAACACACAGAACTTTCTCACATGGAAAAAGGAATTAAAGTCAATTTTCAGATTTAAAAAATGTTTCATTTGAAACGAAAATGTTAAATATTTCTTTTGAAAATGAAAAACGATTTTTAATTTTTTTTTAAAATATTAAAAATATTCAGATATTTAAATTTTGAAAAATAAACACATTGGTGTGTGTATCAGAAGGCTGATGGTGGCAGAATATCACTCAAAAGAACAGATAGTTTTTGACTGACTCCTAACTGCACTCTTTAGAGAATAATATATACAAATTACACTCATTTCCCTCACTTATATTCAGCAAGGGCTGCATTCCTTTGAACACAAGGTGAGGTTTCCTTTCCGCCAAATTAATGTCTCCACAGCAGTACCCCAGCACCACCCCCCTGGATCATGCTGAGCTGGGCTGAATTGCTGTTAGAGCCCCAGCGGTGGGCTCTAGCAACCCAGCAAGCCGATGCCACTGCAAATCCGCTGGGACCACTGCTGACGGCACTTCAGCTCATGCTGAAGGAAGTCCTGAAACTCTGTTCTGCAGAGGATGCTGAACGGATTTTAAGGTAAGATCTTTGAAGGCAAGTCGAGTGGCCCAGCCCTTGCTTTGCCCGCTTTTCTGTTCCCAGGGACAGAGAGGGTTGCCTCATACTCAAAAGCCTCCTGGGTTGATGTCAGTATAGAAAGCATTATCTTATCAGTTTGGCTGCTTACTTCAGCCCTATTTGAGAGATCAGACCTTTAAGGTCTAGGAAGCATTATACGTGAAAGAGACTTCACTGGAAAACAAAAAACCCTATTGTTTAAAGATGCAGTATTCTTAATTTTCGGACAAAAGATCCAGCACCACAAGTTCTAAATAAGCTCAATGAGTTGGAGCTCACACTGACACCTCTATAATTAAAGTATTCCGGCATCAGGTGCTGGGCTTCTTGGAGAGGAGTACATGGAGGAAGACAGCAATAATATCTAAACAGCCTGAAGGAAGACAAATGACAGATTCCATTATTTTCTCTGGCTATCTCCAGTATCGTAACCTTTTCCTTATCTCGGTCAACACACTCACACTGAATTGAATGGGACTAAATTTCTTTTTAATACTTTGACAAACTGCACTGCGCTGTACAATAGCAGCAAACCTTGTATTCACAGCTGCCCTTAAAAACCAGTTACTTCTATTTTTTTAATACTTGTCATCAATCATCTATGCTAATTGGCCAAGTGTATGGCATTCCTATAGTGTATTAAATGACCCAAAATAACTAATGAGAAGCCTTTTATTTCATCTGTCTCATATGAAAGTGGTATTAGAATAAGAAAGTATTTCCTTCTCTGCCACTGGCATTCAATGAATATTTATGATGTTTTTGGCTATATTGCAGTGATATGACAATGTTGAATTCCAGCTAGAATGAGGATACAGCACTTAAAAGGAGATTCGACTCTCTTTCTATCACTCATAAAAGGAATTAATAATTGCAAAACAGCTAACAAAAGCAATTGCTTCTCAAATTAGATCATATTTTATCTTCATATTCTAAGCTGGAAAAGGAATCTCTTAATTTGTAGCAACAACTATCTTTAAAAACACTAATAACGTGAGCTCATTTATTAAATATTTGTAAAGCCATTTTATGCACAGTACTAATGCTGACTGATCAAAGTGTACGTAATTAATGGACAAGAAAGCAATCGTTGCAATAATGGAAATCTTATTAGCATATAAATCATCTTGTTTTCAAAAGCTTAGAATACCCATATACGGAAGATACCACTTATATCAGACCGTTCTTCTGAAGCCATTAAACCAGGTCCACTTCCCTGAAAGGGCCACACTGTGTCTCACGGTAACAGAAAAAACCTCATCCTCTGGACAGGAACTCATCGGAAATGATTAGGAAGTTTCAGTTCAGATCTGGGTACCGGGCAGTACTGTTGGGCTATGTTACTGTCCAAGTTAGATAAAGTAATTTATGCAGCACTGTTTTTCAATCCTATTTCTCTCTCTTGCATTACTAGCCATCAGATAACATGCATTGGTAACCCCTGGGGAAAGAGAGGGCTTTATCTATCAGGCTCTTCCTTTTTTCTCATCAGGAATCTTCCCTCTGCAATGTGGTAGAGGGACTGTACAGGAATAGAAGAGGTGAGACATTGGCTAATGAGGATATGACTTTGTTGACTGAATGTATTCAGGAGAAGGAATTTTACTTACTAAACCCTGGCAATAATTTCTGTGGCTTGAAGCCAGGAACAATTTCCAGTGCTCTCTGATTTATGTCCAAGGGTGGACACAGTCTGTCCTACAGACGAAGACACAATGTTCATACTCTCACCAGGGTATGTCCATACTCTTGAAGAGAGACACAATGTTCATACTTTTACATTTTAATGACTGAAATTTATTTTGCTCCCTATACAGTGGTGTGTACATAGGGAGTAATGGATCCAGTGATAAAGTTGCTCCTAGTTGCAAACATTTTTATATGGATACTCATCTATCTACGGATGTCGTCTATCTGAAATTCTGTAAGTTCCCCACAACATCCTTCTCTCTAAATTGGAGAGATATGGATTTGATGGGTGGACTGTTCAAAGGATGACAAATTGGTTGGATGGTCATAGCCAGAGGGTAGTGGTCAACAGCTCAATGTCCACATAGACATCGGTGACAAGTGGTGTCCCTCAGGGGTCCGTATTGGGACCAGTGCTGTTCAAAACCTTCATCAATGACATAGACAGTGGGATAGAGTGCACTCTCAGCAAGTTTGTGGTCAACGCCAAGCCAAGTGGTGCAGTTGACACACCTGAGGGACAGGATGCCCTCCAAAGGGACCTGGACAGGCTCGAGAGGTGGGCCTGTGTGAACTTCATGAGGTTCAACAAGGCCAAGTGCTGGGTCCTGCACCTGGGTTGGGACAACCCCTGGTATCAATACAGGCTTGAGGATGAAGAGCTTGAGATTAGCCATGCCAAGGAGGACTTGGGGGTACTGGTGGATGAAAAGCTGGACATGAGTTGACAACGTGCACTCGCAGCCCAGAAAGCCAACCTTATCCTGGGCTGCATCAAAAGAAGCATGGCCAGCAGGTCGAGGGAGGTGATTCTGCCCCTCTACTCTGCTCTGGTGAGACCCCACCCGGAGTACTGCATCCAGCTCTGGGGCCTTCAGCACAAGAAAGACATGGACCCGTTGGAGCAGGTCCAGAGGAGGGCCACAAAAATGATCAGAGGGCTGGAGCAGCTCTCCTATGAAGACAGGCTGAGAGAGTTGGGGCTGTTCAGCTTGGAGAAGAGAAGGCTCTGGGGAGACTTTAGTGTGGCCTTTCCGTATTTAAAGGGGGCCTACAAAAAGATGGGGACCAACTTTTTAGCAGGGCCTGTTACAATAGGACACAAGGGGTAATGGCTTTAAATTAAAAGAGGGTAAATTTAGACTAGATCTAAGGAAGAAATTTTTTACAATGTGGGTGATGAATCACTGGCACAGGTTGCCCAGAGAGGTGGTAGATCCCCCATCCCTGGAAACATTCAAAGGTCAGGTTGGATGGTGCTTTAAGAAACCTGATCTAGTTGAAGATGTCCGTGCTTACTGCAGAGGAATTGGACTAGATGACCTTTAAAGGTCCCTTCCAACCCAGACCATTCTATGATTCTATGATATCCAATGCCCAAGAGACTATCAATATCCTACTTAAAGGCAATGTCTGGGTAGAAAATTCATATCTCCAATCATTCTAATCTGTATTTGATCAACAGTATAATAGAAAATAACTGAAGTCTTCTACTGACATCAGTGAAGTCTAATTAGAACAAATCTCTGTCGCAAGACAGCATTCATCTTTTTTGTCAAAATGTGTCCAAATGATGACTCTTTTTACCCTACTGCACTACTTATTAATAAAGACCATAATTTGGTGGTTTTCTGAGCCTCTGAACCTCTTTTAAGATTTATTCCTAGAAGTCAAGCCACTACTCACTGCACTGAGCTTTTATTCATGGAACTATTCCCATGGGAAGTAATGGACTAAATATTCTAGATCACATCTAAGCAAGAGAAACTTTCTTATTAACTGCTCTCAGGGAGAACGATGAAACTTTTTCATTTGTATGTGGACTACCATAGGTCATCGTAACCTTTTTGTCCAAACAAAATTCACTTTACCTGTGGACACATATTCCCACTGAAGTTAAAGCAGAAGCCAGCTGCTGTCTTTATTCAACAGTGCTTAATTTATACAATTTACACATGCAGTTGAGCACTATGATAACTCTTTATTTCCTCCTGAGTTAAAATCATGGTCAGACGGATATAAAATACTCCCACTTCAAAAAATGTATAAGATAAAATGTATATAAAAATCAGTATGTTATGACAAATATACTGACTATTACTTACAAGTGGGGAACAGGGAAATGTCAGAAAAAGTATTCTCCATTTTGATTGTTTACATTTAATGAAATAATTGTAAATTCCATGTTATGATAGTCTAGTAGTCCAGCACATAAAAAATGACCTAGCAACTATTATGCTGTTTTAGTATTAACAGAGTTTTCCTCTAAAATTTTCTTTTTATCAGAAACATTTTCCTAAAAGAATACCTCCAATTATAGCTTGAGATGAACCATATTTAGTTCCAAATTTATCTAAGGAATCCAAGGTAGGGAAAGCAAGCATGCTTCAAAAGCTCAGCCTCCTATTGGAGTTTTATTTTAAAATTTTCTGTAATACACCAAATGCTAGAAACCTATTGCTCCTGATTCTCTTCTTCCCAATAGATATTAGTTGTGGTAAAATTATACTTTTTGTTTCTATGTGTATTAAGACAAATCAAGATCGTTTGGTCACTGCATGCAGTCAGTCAAATTCAGTGTATGTCAGAATGGTGTTAACTGGGGAGACACGTTATCATTGCAAAACTTTAGCCCACCCTTTAATGATGCAAGGATGCTGTGGTAGTAAGCCCTTCATGACTCTTCAGCCATTTTGCTTCTTTCCTATTACTTATCTCTTTTACCCCCTGATGTGAACAGAAGATCAACTGCACAAAAATACTGCAGCTCAACATTTGAAATAATCAGCAGATTTCCTGAAAACAAGGCATATTCAACAGAGCTAAAGTCTTGGCTTAGTTCTCCTTTTCCTCCTTTTCCCATTTCACCCACAACCACTGTAGAACTTCAACAAGCATCAGATCCAGCAAAAACTTTAAAGTTTTGTGAAAGCTGGCTGTTCATTTCAATGTGCAACAAATGCGGGAAAAGTTTTCCATACAGACACACTGCATGAAACACCATTCATTAAAAAGAAAGATCACGTGGAGAGTTGTTATAAGAATATGCATTCAAATTGGCTGCTGGCTACACTTTTTAAAACATACCACAACACTTAGAGCTGATTCTTGTGTCTGACCTTTGAAACCAAGCCACCTCACCACGCAACAAGTAAATTGTCAGATCTTATCGCAGAAAATCTCTTCAGGCAGAGTTGGAAATGGTGCCTAATCCACAGCAGGTTTGACTGGAGTGCTGCCTCTGCAGGGTACAGCATCATAATTCACATAGTGCCAGCCCAAGATTGCTGCTGCTGGGTTACTCTACTTCTACACCTAGAAACAACCTTGTCAGTGGCAAGGGAGCAGTTATTTTCAGACTCCCAGTTCCCATCAGTGCTCAGTTTACTATCCAGCATGGTGGGTTTGCTGATATCACAGAAGTGAACAGGCAAGAGTAAGACAAAATGCTGAGGAGACGGCCTGAAACAAGAAGACGAGACACTGTTGTTGAATATGAATCATCTTCCCTCCTTTCATATCCTGGATGGCTAATCTGAAGAGAATTATGACCCCTTCTGCTGAAGCAAACAGTACCATCTGGTTTCTAAGCGGGTCTTATTTTTTCTTAATTTCACCTTTTTTAACAGTATAGGGCCATATGGCCTTTGAAAACCTGACCATTTGCAAGTTACATCATCTTTATACTTAACCTTTGCTCTACAGAGAAATCAGGTCAGGTCAGGTCAGGTTTTGTTTTTCAAATAGATTGTAAATACAATATTTGTTAACAACTTCCAAGAAGCAGCATTCAATATATAGCTTTCCTACATAACCAGGAAGAACAAGCTTCCATGTTTCTCCTATTACTTTATGATAAAGCTTGATAACCTATTTTTGGGTTTGGAGGGTTCAAATACACCCAGACTTCAAACAAAAAAAAAAAATCTTTCAATTTCTTTTTGTTGACACAAGTAGAACATAAAAGTGTCAACAACAGCATTGTCAGTAGTTTTGGGGAGTATTTTGACACATCCAAGTTTTGTACAAATATTTAGTATTTTTGATGTTCCATGTCCGCAATGAGTGAGGACAAACGCATGCTAATTACTGGGCACTTTAGAAGTACTATATAGCAAATATCAGAATCACTCAAAGGCCTTGCCTTGCTTTTATTAACACTAGAGAGAGACAAGCTGGACATACTCTGTCAGTAAAGGCAGCCCTGTTACCCTGTCTGCGAAGAGACTGCACAGAGGAAGGCTGGGGAGGATGCCAGCTGTTCCCACCTCTATCAGTACTACCCTCCTGCGGTTAATTACAAGATTAAACTAACAAAACATGCAGGCTTCAGGAATCTGGACAGCAAAATAGTCAGTGTTTACAATAAAATAAGGTAGACCTAAACAAACTAATGTACAAACTAGAGGCAGTGAGGAAAAATGGTGAGAAGGAGAAGCGAAAGGGCCCGTGTCTGTCTGGAGTAAGCTTTGGAATAACTTATATCGAGAAAACTCCTGTCACTTACAAACACTGCCACCACAGAAAGATGTGAATTAATGAAGGGAAATTCAGAAAGCCAGAACACAAAAGCAGCTGTTGCCAACATCATGCATGTCAAATACTATTTCCCCTCTCAGATCACAGCATTTAAATCAATGGCCTGCTCACTGCCACATAACTTCTTAACATACGCGTTGGTAGAGGAATTTAAATCAAATTAAGCACACAGGGATTAATTTCCTGGGGAGAATTAAGATCTTTCCATCAATACTGAATGGTTGAATAACAAGTGAAAAGAGACATTGCCACAAATATTTGAAGGAGGCAATCAGCAAAGAAAAAAGCTTTTTCACTGAGGTACTGCAAAGGTAATTAAAGAAGAACTATAGTAGGTGAAGAAGATTAGATCTACAGCACAAAGAAGGCTAGGAGAGAGAAATATGTCTTTAATAAAGACTTCAAGCTTTGGTCATGACCAGCACAGCAATAAGAGCAAAAAGATACTCCCATCTTGGAGTGGAAGAGAGACGGTGATAAAGAGCAAATTGCGTGTGCAGGCCTTCAAGGCTGCGCACCACGGCATCTGCATTGCTGTTCTGCAAAGCAAACCGTGCACATTTGATTAATTACAATCAGTGTTTCAGGCAAACAGATAGTGTAGTCTGAATTATGAACGTAAACTGTGCCTTATTTTGGCTGCCAGTTAACAAAGGTTAAAGGGACATGAACTTAAGGTTGCATCTACCTAAAAGCTTGTGGTTATTACAGACAACTGACAATTGAAACAACAACAACAGAATCTTGTGAATGCAATAGAACTTAAATATTTTACCATGATGAGTTAATTCTTTTCACAAAAATGGAGAAAATAATTTTACTTTGGCAGAGAAAGATAGCCATCCCTCATTACAGCATGAGGGAATTGCTGCGTTTCAGAATTTTTCACTTGTTCCCCTTCCTGTATGAGATCCACTGCTAAATGAGATTATATTAGTGACTCATGGGGCGTTTGGAGCAGGTTCTTTCCTGGCTACACTCTCCTATGTCCTGCCAGGAATTACTGAAAGCAGTCTGAGATGTAGTTGGTATGAAAGACACAAGAGAAAATAAGGTTGCTGTGTTGTGTTGGGACTGCATCACATATAGCTGCATTTTGTCACTAACTGAGAGGAGTCCATGGTTTATGTATTTTAAAAAGCATTTGCAGACCTCAAAGAATAAAGCCAACCTAACACTGAAGTTATTACTGCAATTTTATTATCTCCATTTGATACTCGCATTCGTAACTTAAGATCGTAAAATACATGCAGTCTGCAAAAGCCTAACGCATTATGTATCTGCTAGCATCGTAGCTTGGGTTGTAGCACTGCCTCACACGTCTCTCAGAGAAGTGAGAAGCATGTCACAAACTAGATTTTCAGCCGTGACAAGCCCCCGGGCTGTGCAATGCCTTTATTGAAAAACCTAAGTCTGACATGCCTTTAATTTCACTGCGATGCACATTAAAAATTGTATAATACTCACATTTTGTATAATGACTTTATTCTCTCTTACAGTTGGCATTTGGGATATTGTAAAACAGTTCCGCAAAGAGTGGTTACTAAATGTTAACTCTAGATGGGAAATGATTCTTTTACTTGGGCACAAGCTACCTTGCAAAAACAAGGAACGTACTCTTTTAAGGCTTGATTCAATACAGCCCTTCGCCAGCCCGTTTGGAATACACGTGCTTAACATTCAGCGTGCTCTTAAGCACTTCACCTCATCAGAGCCTAAGAGAAAGACCAGTATAAACAGTTTGAAAGCCTCAGGGAAAATATTTTTCATAAATAAAATATGAACTTCAGCTATTCTGTCCCCGGTACTTTTAAGTAACTTTATTAATAAGTAGAGAAAGAATATTCTACATTTTTTTAAACATTTGGCTACATGTTCCCTTGATTTACAGTGGAGAAATACGCAGTTTGACATTTGTAAATGTGCAATAATTAGGATCTCCATGATTATTTTGTGATTTTTATGGAGTTTTTTCTAATACTGCTCTTTTTTATCACTCATAATTGGGTGAGCCTTTGACCAATTTACCAATTCATCAAAATGCTTATCTAAAATACCTTGAATTTATAAGTCTGATAACATGATTATCAGGATATACATAAAGTGCATCAACCACTTTCCTGTGGAAATAGTCTATAGATTTATTTCAATCAGAAATACAATACAGTATGCATGTGTTTAAATACAAACTAAATAATAAGTTGCATGGGAAAATCAATATTCTAGGTGCTTAGCTGCATCTTTACTTGCCTGAACATTTCTAAGAGCTGACATTTACTCACTGATGCACCATACAAATATAGAAATCTAAAATGCCCAGACCTTAAAAACCCCAAATGTCCAAATATAAAAAACAGATCTGAAAAGAAATAATTGGCGAGGTAGTTAACAGCATTTTACTTCCTTTCTTCCTTCCATGTATACGCTATTTGCAGTAACAGCTACAGAAATTTATGAGCCCAGTGACTCGGATGACACTACTTAGATTTTAAGGGCAAGTATGCTTAATATTCATGATCCATAAAACTTATTTATCTAAGTGTTTTCTGAACCATATCTACAAGGGATTTCTGTTCCCTCTGCCACGGCTTTTCCCATAGTCCAGGAGCAGCTGGGATGCAGGCTAGAAGTCCTCTGGACCAGCTTCCCTCCTCTTCCTCCCCAGGTTGGGGGTTGCCTCAAATTGGGGAAATGGGCCCTGCTGTGTCCCTTGGGGCTTAGCAGCTGTGCTACGGAAAATAGACCTAAAGCAGAGAAAAAGTTTAATTTTCTCTACTGCACTGTCAGGAAATACCCACTAAAAAGGATGTCTTTCTTTCCGTAAACTTTCACCTGACTTTGTGCAAGAGGGAAAACTTGACACTAACATGCACAGGTCTGAAACATTAGTCTGAAAACTGAGCACCAAATCTTTTCTAGAATACTAATTGTGGCCCTTTGACTTCTATAAAATAACCTGCATCTTCAACATGCAAGCTAACAGAAAACATCATCTAGCTACAAAGAGATCCAAATTTCCACAGCGTCACAGTCTTTGCATTCAAAGAATAGGCTACAGGATAAATCCCATTAAAACAAGTAGCTTTAAAATCGCACAAAAATTCACAGATCAATAAATGTCTTTAAAGTTTACAACGGAAAGGTCCTTACAATGGCTTTGTGATGCTGCTGAGGTCTACACGCCACTCACAACGATCAGTACGTTACCCAGTATTTAATGCTGTGTTGGTTTGTTTTGCACTCATCTAAAGGGACCAGCAAGCAATTATTCCTCAGCTGCTTGTGTAGCTTGACTGATTTATTTCTCGATGCAATTTAACTGATCTACGTGTTCTTACCTGAGGCAATTAATACTTCTAATCCCCTATCAAATTTTGTGGTGTCATAATTGCTTTTTTTAAACTTCTGCCTTGCTTCTGTATCAATGAAACTGTCACAATGGAGAGGGAATTGTGTAGCCAGATACCAGGAAAAGGTTTTCATTTGAAAAAAAAAAAAGGAAAGTAACTGACAAGATAGGTATTTTGGTTCTCAAATGCCAAGCTTCAGGGTAATTCATAACAAAAGCACCGATAACAAAATTTCTGAGATGTGACTCCAATCATAGAAATTTCAATGTTAAGAAAGTCTAACACTTCCGCTTAGAAAATATCATTGCAGCCTTTTTCGGAGATGCTCACATGCTGCTCTGGTATGCGGCAAACATCTGAGTTCAGCAGAACAAGAGCCTCCAGGCTGCAGAAGTTTACCTCTGTCTCCCAGAATTCCCATTCAGCTGAGACACAAGCTTCTGATCACTGTAACTTCTCCTCCCCTTTGTAACTCCTGAAGAACCTTTTAACTCCCGAAGAACCTTTTAACCCAAGTAGCTCTACACGAACATGCTGAGGCTGTAGCCCCACAGTCACCAGGCAGACGCAGCAGCACCACCACACTAGCATCAGAAAGCAAGCCGAGCAGTGGCACGCAGGACTGGAAAAGCCAGATGAGGCAAAACCTGCAGTTCCTCAGACTCCACAAAGAATTCCACAAGTTATTTCCTCCGCCGCGTGGAGCAGGACCCGGTCCTTCACCCAGGGCGGCTGAGGGACAGAGGGAGGGAGGGAAAACTGCCAGGCTGGCTGATGCTGCTGTCTCTCACTCCTGGGACAACGTTCTTCGCAGTCTCTAGCTGCGGTTTTTAGCTCTGTGTATTTTGCAGCACTCATAATGATGCCTGCTTATGCACAACAACATTCTAATTACATGATCAAACACAACTGAAGCGCTGTCTAATTCAGCAGCTAGAATGAATGAGGCAGAACTGAAATTGCACAGGCAGAAGAATTTCACCAGAAGTTTTTGGGGCACAAGTCACAATGTAGAACTTACAAGATCTAAAATAATCCATAACTGTATTTTTCAAGGTTTTCCAATTAAAGGGTTGGCTCCTATATAGCTAATTTATGCCTACAGGTAATAGATTTGACAAAACAACATACATCAATCTAACATGGATGGAAAACCACTATATTTTTTGCTGATTTTGAAATATAGTATATACACAACTCTTTCCTCAAATCTTTCTCTATAATCTCTTGATTTGCGTTGATTTACTCTGGAAAATTCTTCAGTTTGTCAGTATTATGATGACACTCAGAATTTTACATGTCCCCATGCAGCACATAGAGCATCCTCTGTGGTGATGTCAGCCCTGGACAGCTTGATTTACATGATCTATGATATTGTTTAAGTTCACTCTTTGTATTTAAGTTATGTTGGTTTGGTTAGAGCTGGGTTGTTTTCACCTAAATTACCTGTTATTACACCTGCTGATACTACATGAGTGGCATGACACAGAAACTGTGCAGGTTACGCTCAGAGTGAAGGGTCACTCAACCAAAAAGGCTTGATCACACATAAGTGAGAGAGTTGGGTACAGCTTTGCTTATCTTAGCTGCATACACAAGATTTAACGTTGTCAAAGCGGTCTGTCCTGGTCTGAGGTAAAACAGAACCAATTTTCCGATTTGTAATTTTACCTTTTGGCTGGGCCTCTTCTAACTGACTAAAGTCTGAAATTAACAGCATATTGTTCAGAAACTGTTCACTCTCAGAGCGATAAGACCTGATTATACCAAGGAATGGTAGGCACAAAGGCTCTTGCTTATACTTATTGCTATAACAGCCAAGGTCAGCTAATCTCGTTATTTGCCCCGTTAGAGGGTCAGAAGCGGAAAAGCAGACGGGTCCCACCTGCAGGGAGGAGCGGATGGGAGAGGTGACCCAAAACTGACCAACAGGGTATTCCATCCCATGTGCATCACGCTCAGTATAAAAGCTAAGGGATCAAAGGAGCAAGTCTCTTTTCTTCAATGGCCGACGTCTGAGGAGGACCCTGTCTGTTCGTCTGCCTTTGATCCCGATCTGAGCATTCCTGACTCTAGTTCCGGAATTCAGCTTCTGTCCATCACTGACTCCAGTCTGGGACTTTCCCTGTGTCTGCTGGGACGCAATCGTCATCCTGGGAGCTGGATACGGTTTTGCATATATTGTATACTTTTTTATTATTTTATTATTATTTGCTATTTCCTTATTTATTATTATTTTCATTAAAGTAGTTTAGTTCTTTTTCTAAACTCATAAATCTCCTTATCTCTTCCTCTCCCCTCTGAGGAGGGGGGGGGAGGGGCATCTGTCGTTCTGATTGGCCAATCCGGCCAAAACCATGACACAGTCCAACAAGTTCTCAGATGAGTGGCAGAAAGACTTGTCTGGAGAGACAATAAGGTTTCATGAAGCTTTGGCTAGATGTTGGAGGCTGGATATATAGAAATATAGATACTATTAGGAGTATCAACAACACAGAGGTGTGTGAACGTCTTCTTAGACCATGCTCTAAAAGAATAATCTGATTTCTGACAGTGTTTAGTAGGCATGGTTATAATTTTGGTGCATTTGAGGTCATTACAAATGACCTCAATTTGTACAAATTGAAATCACAAAATTGGGAAAATTATTATCACATAGAAAGATTCAACAAGTGAAGCATGATGGATCCTAGATTTGATTAAAACTGTTTATAACAAAATGAGAGGACAGCCTGCTGTCCAGTGTTTTGGGTTCATACGCTGACAATCTCAGCTGTCATTATGGACCAGATAAAAAGTGGATGATAACACAGAAGGCAGAGTCCTGGGATTATTTTTCTAAAAATTAGAACAGAAATACTCACAAATTGATCAAATAAGGTGGATGGGGAAGGGGAAAAAAAAAAAAAAAGAAAAAGGAAAAAAAAAGGCAGCCTACTTTAGTTTGCAAAGTGGTGCCTTTGGCCACTGCCTGTTTTGCTATGGCAGCTCTGAAGCTGGGACTCAGCAAAAGTAGAGAATGCTGTCCTGGACTGAAGGGGCTCCAGCAAGGGCCTTGCTGCACTTCCGGCCTCCTCACCTTCCACAAGTTTCTTCGTGTGAACAACTCCAATGGGGAAGTACTACCATACCACATGCTCTACTGAAGCGCAAGATCTTTGTTGTGCTATGAAATCTTAAAAAAGAACGCTATCTTAACATTGTTCTAGCAGAGGCTAGATATTTCAAAAACCATCCTCATCACCAGCAACAGCTGAGGCAACAACTTGCTATGAGAAGATGGTGGGGAGAAGAGCAGAAGGGAACATATATCGACGTCCTAAAAGCCGATTCCAAAAATACTAGAAAACTATTTGAAAATGTACTGTGCATTTGTCTACAACAAATGCCATTATAATACTTTAATTTTCTTGTGTTTCCCTAAAATGCTTGCAGGCTCCAAGAATCCTATTTGCAACTGGAACAACTCTCCAAGGAAGAAAACTAGTTCATCATCGAAATCATGACTGCCAGAAAAGAGGAGCAGTGATGTATGAAAATATTGAACATCAGACCTGACAACCTCAGAGCATTTCCAGGCTAAGTCAGCTAATAACAGCATTTTTAACATTACAGGTGGATTCACACTCAGCGAAATGCTATATTCAAGTTAAGGAATACTTTTGCCTTGAGCTGTCATAAAGATTAACAACAGCATAGGGTATGTTAATTGGTGAAGCCAAAATCTCAGAAGTACTGCAAGGTGAATAAAGAGTTAAAATACAGTTTTAAAAGTTTAATTTCTTTTTTGCTGGCCAGAAAGTAAAAATGTCACATTGCAAAATATTCCCCAAGGGAGAATTTTGCTCTTAGGTGCACACAGAAATTCCCATCAAGCTAAATTCTAATTCTTGTAAGAGCAATGTGGGTCACTTTCACTGAAGACAAAAAAGACTCCTTTTGAAAGCTTTCTGAAACTGCCCAATGATGGGGTAACCTAGATGAAAAACAGAACATAAATTAAAGTTTGCTGTGCAACTATTCAGCAATGGAGAGTAGTCCAATTAACCTAAATCAACAGATCTTTGTAAATGTGATAAAAAAAATTAACATAAAAATGCATTTCTTTATTTCTTTTCTTAGAGTATCCGAATCAGTGATGTAAAGGATAAAAACAAGCAGTTTATAACTAATTTTATACTTCACAATTTACTTCCTAAATGAACTTGCTTTAAGATTTTGTCATATTTAGAAATGTATTTATCGTTTACATGCTTTAATCATTCTCTAAATGCTCCAAACTTAATATACAGCAAAGCAGATGTTGAGAAGACTTTAGAGTAGTATGATAACAGCTCTTCAAAGAACAGTAGAAAACATATCCTTAAAATTTTCAAACTGGTTTATGAATAGTCTTCCTACTTTATCAACCTTCATAAAATTATCTGTATGCTCTCTGAGATTTCTCCTTTATCTTTTTCCCATATTTCCCAGTCTTGAATATCTGATACCCAGTCAAGAATTATGCTGTTGTGCCAAAAGAATATATATAATAAGCACAACCGATCACTAAAATATTCAGCATTTCTTTGATTTACATGATCTGCATTAGAAGTTGCAGCCTTTTATAGGCATCACTAGATGCTACTTTTTAAATTGCTATACTCCACCACGTTATTTTAATCACTCGCAGTTATTTGACATCTGAGTCATGTAATTCCACATAGTACACTATCTAGAGGCATTCTGCAAATGTGCTTGAACAAGCTCTTGTGTCTAATCATTCATTACTAACTTACAGCACTACAGCTGATCAGCACTCTTAAAATTTATTCATTAATTCTAGAAAGCATTTCAGACGAAGTTTCTTCTAAATTTTCAGTGAGCAAAAAGGATTTTAGAATAACAGTTTGAGTTATATCCACAAATTATTTATTAAAGTATTTTGCTAGGTAAGGACCTCCTCCTACTCATGATGAAGTTAAAAGAGATTTGCCACTGACTGAAACAGGAACAGGATCAAACCAGTAAAATCTTACTATACCTTGCCTGTGCAGTGAAATAATAATAAAATGCAATGTCTAATACAAGCAGTGAGAAGAATAATACTAAAATTTTGCATCTTTATGGCATTTATTGTCCCAGAAGAGTCCCGGTGTAAAGCTAGTAAATAATAACTTCCTCATCCATCTGAAATCTCAGTGAGAGTTTTAGGTACACAGAACGGAATTACCAGAGCTGGAACGATCCCAAGGCAGCAGGGCTAACATCTGTTCCCGTGGAAAATAAAACAAGAACTATAATACCCTCAAGCACTCAGGAATTCAGTTTTATACTATTTCTAAAATATGCTATTTCTAAAATCATAGTGGTTTTTAACTTGAGAGTCATGACTGAAAGGCGCTCACATCTCGAACTTTGAGCTAACTCAGGTACTTTTGCAGTGCTATTTTCTAGGAGGGAAGGGAAATAAATCAGAGGTAGGTCTGAGGAAAGAGTTTGCAGACTGAGGCTGATGCAGAATAAATAATCTTGATGCTCTGACCACTGCGCATATCGAGTGAATATGCTACAAGTGACGGCTGTGCTATATTTGGTGAATTTCATCCCCAAGCTACTGGGCAGTTGAGGGCTTGGAAGTATCCATGGAAGATGTCTTTGCTTGTGATTTCAAATGGAGATGTAGCAGACAAAAGCATTGCCTTAGGACCGAAGTATGGCCCTGAATTTGCCATACCTCTTTTTTTGTTCTCTTAGTGACATCAAATGCAGGAATAACTATACCACTGAAAAACACCCTTACTCTAGAACATCCGTAATTCATGGGGTTTAGCCTTTATGTCATTGCATCATTTGCAAAAACTCATCTAGAAGCATGATTCAGCTGTGCCTGTACCAGCCTGTACTCGTTTGATTCACACACCATCTGCCAGGTAACCATAAAAGAGCCTAGCTGGCTCTTCAGGACCACCACGCTTCATGTACTAAACACTTATATGGCCCATCTAGTAAATATATGACGCATGCCTACACGTCTATATCTGGACATATTTCTGTGGAATGAATATCATCTGCTAGTGGTCTGCTCTTCAACAAGGACAGTAAAATCAGTTTCAAGAAAAGCACAGTCAGGTGAGAAGATGTTCATTAATCTCTACACGCTATTAAACCAATCAGAACATGAACAAG
Source organism: Larus michahellis (assembly GCF_964199755.1). Lineage (NCBI taxonomy): Eukaryota > Metazoa > Chordata > Aves > Charadriiformes > Laridae > Larus > Larus michahellis. Next base: position 102,251,124 of record NC_133897.1, on the reverse strand, counting down.
ATGCATTGGAGACTAGAAACTCAGAACTGCTCAGTGATGCAGATTACATGAAAGCCTTCCAGGAAATCTTTTCCTTTCCCATTATATTCTCCTAAATACACCTTTTCCTGCAGTCTTCCTTTCCAGACTCATTGTTCTTTAAAAAAAGGTGGGGGGGCAGGGGGTAGGGACATAGCTATGGATTTATTCCTCTCCCAGGGCCTCTCCATCCAGAATGCAGAACCAACTCTTCATCTGTCCCCTCTGCACTCAAGACATTTCTCTCTTGGGGAAGGAGCTATCTTCCTTTACAGGCAACAATACTTGAAAGGGGCTTGAAATAATTTTAACCTGCGCCATGTAATCATAGCACCCAAGACAGTTGTTTGGTAGGCTACTGCATTAATTGACACACTATGTTCTACCACAGCTACCAAGAACTGCATCAGGTCCTAGGGCAATTAAAGCATCTGAGATTTTCCCTTCTCTATCATGCTTCACTTTCCTTCTGCACCTCCCTTAACAGCAATGCTCTAGTCCTTCCTTGGGAGGTTACAGCTGCAGTTTCAGTGACAGAAATGACTAAATTTCACAAACAGAAAATTAGAAATTTGCGACATTGTCAACACCACACACCTTGCACCCCTTTTTCCATTTTGGATCATAATTGCAGGAGAGACTCTGTTAAAACAATTCTTATAGCATATATTGCAAATCCTTAACTCTTTTCCACAGGCTCGTATATGGAGAACAGAGACATGTTGTACATATTCTGCAGCTGAAGTGGGATCATCACCAGAGATTCACACTGATGTGTCATCTACCTTTGATCATAAGATACTGACATGGTTTGAAACCATGGTATAGGTGGATGGAACTACTCCAGGTTTTCTGTTATTTTTTCAGAGATGATATTTCATTGTTACACTTCATGCAAGAGGGTCACTTCTCCATAAATGTCTGTAAGGTTTTATCCTATCACCGTTTTTCAACAGGCACATGAACAACATTTCCTATCTCTTGTCAAAAAGATCTTGGTCACATGAGGCACGGGGCTTTACCTCAATGAAAGAAGGTACATAACATTTTTCCTTCTTTTTCTACCACATGCTGGAGGGGTGGCAAAGGAAGACCTCACCTTCTTAGTACTTCTGCCTAAACAGAACACAAAAGGCCATCTAACCATCAGGAAAACAAAATCTCCTACTTTGGCAAGAGATAACAGAACCCGTAGTTCCTATGTTGCTTGTCCGGCATGTATAGGCTGTCCCCTCTTTCAGGTTTTTTTTTTTTTTCAAATGGTCCTCTATACCAACCTCAGACAAAACCAACTGCCAGGGGAAGAAACTGTCTTGAAGACTCTCTTTAAAATCACTGATACCCACTCCTAGTTTAAATGCTGATCTGGAGCAGGACAGAGTTTCCAAATTCTGTAAATGTTATTTTTTCTTCAGTCTTTTCATTATTCAAATCCAAATAACACAGGCAAGGAAAACAGAATAAGAGAAAAGAAAACAAAAAAAAAGATAAAACAAAGGTGGATTGGAAGCAGGCAGCTACAATACAAAACACACTTCAGAAAAACCAGGGTGGTAGAACTACTGAAATGCGTTTTGTTTCTTCAGAAGCTTGAAGGAGAACTACGCCGTGAAGCACAAACCTGCACCGCCACTTAGACAATGCAATCACCTTCATTAGAGCTTTGTTTCTTTATAATTTGAAGGGAACGTTCACTTTTTGTACTCAAAGTAGCAACAAAGCATCTTCTAGGGCATATTATGTAGTATGTTAAACACTGTCTAGATACAGACACAATTAAACACAGAGCAGAGGAAGCTAAGAGATGTTAGCCAGATCTTAGAAAATGTTTCACTAGCTTTTCTGTAAATGTATGTTCATTTATTTTCATCAAATATCCATCTATTAGAATGACAGATGCAGTAATAAGTGTTCTACAACTTCAGACTAAAGCCTTTTTTATTTGCCACCTACTTTATCTATTAAAGCGTCAACTGCTGATTAGCTTGAGGGCTAATCTTGAAATGTCAGAGTTAATACCAGTTCTCACTTTAAAAAGTTAGGATTTCCTTCTGTATGCAGTTTTACATTGTTGGCAGATGAAAACATTTGCACTGAATTTTCCTAATGAGCAAACATTGTTTATGACCCTATGCAAACTTGCTGATGGCTTACTTTAGCAGCTCTCTATTTTGAGGCGTCTCCTAAATGAACTGGACGTATAGAGAGCAAATTATTTCATCAACCCACTCTACTGCTCTCAGTTGCTCATCTGAGTTGGATAATGCACTGGAAGTCAGGAGGGAGTAAGGAAGTAAGAGATTCACCACATTTATCTCCACTGGGGGAAGCTCAGGTAACAGGTTCAGGAAAACCAAAAAGAGATGTAGGCGGTCTTCCATACAACCGGACTCCAAATATTTTTCTTTCTTGTGCTACACGAGACACCCTGTAACAGGAAGCAAGTTCTGAAAAATCAAAAGGAAACCGGAGGCATCAAGTTCAGAGTAGTTCACGTTCATAACCCATGGGGTCAGGTGTGGAAAAAACTGAGATCTGCCAACAGTGGAGTGGCGTTGCGAGCACATACATGTGCGTGCATGCATATATACATATATATAGTTTCCTGACTATGCATTTTGCTAGCTTATTGAACTCCCTCAAATCACCTGATTAAGGATAACGGCCAAATGTAAATTTTCAAATGTTCAAAATTAAGACCAAGTCAAATTTCGATGGAACATTCAAAAGTATTTCTCAGGAACAGATATCTTTATAGTGTTAGGTATTCCACTGCACACAAAACCTCCACCCACCCCCCGCCCCCTTATAAAATTAAATTTACTTTTAAAGCACTATTCTAGCTTAATAAGAACTTACTTGATTAAAATTTCTGCCCTCCTTCCAATACTTTTTTACTATCTGCCCTACCTCAGCCATGCCAACAAAGAAAATTTGACTCCAGGTATAAATAGCTCCTGAGGCTTAAATCAGAACTGTTCATGCAAAATGAACTGCACTGATCAATGCCTCTACAGAAACGTGTGTTAGGCCCCCATATTAAGCATAAGTTTACTCTGCTGATGTCCACACTAATTCCATCTGATTCTCTGCCGTAGACCAACGTATTCCTTAATTTAACAGTCTTAGGGTATGTTACTTTTCCAGGATGACATGAAATGAATATTGTCTCCCTGTTCCTATTCTGATGCTAACACTTCCTGTATGTCTGAGGTTCCTGTACAGCTCAGTGGCTACTGAAGCCTGGAAAGCGGAGGCAAGCTGCAAAAATCAGTCTTCAGAAATAATCAACATCAAAATACAAAATGAACTTCATATCAATAAGCATTTTTCCAGTTATGAAACATGACTGGATCCATTCAAATGCAGGATGCCAGGGACAGACTTGAAAGCTATTTCATGGCTGTGGTTTCAATTGCGCAGCAGCTACTGTGATGGAATTTTATCCTACTGTGCTAGAGTCTCTGGCTGACATAAAAGGACAGACAACGCTGTATTTAATTTTCTCTCCACCCCACTGTAATTCTTTTTCCATTAGACACAAATAATAGAAGGCCATAAGGATGAGAAATAAATGAACAATCTTGAAGCCTGATTTATAATCACAGATAATAGCAATAAACTCAAGCAGTAGAATACCCTACTGCAACAGTTACAGGACTTCAGGCACAAACCAGGGAAAATGGTAACATTCATGACATCACATCAGTGACAAAGGCAAAGCAATTAGGAAATTAGAGGAAAGCATTTTTTAAAAATAATGTCATGTTTTGCATAAAAAAGAAATTAAAAATTATCTCGAACACATGTTGTATTTTTCCTACCACCTGGCTATCCCCACGGAACCAATACAAACTTTTAGCATACTGAGAACAAGTGTGGTATTTAATCTCTTTCCAAGTACAACCAACTTTTCTTTGCTAACAAATATAAACACTGCTGTAGTTGTAAGGTACTGTGTAACCATCCATGGTCTTTACAAAAAGGAAAAAAGAGGAAAAAATGACTAAAAAAATATCCTTCTATTCTCTAGATGGATTTTGATTCAGTATGCACTAAATATGCCTCAGTGCCCTGAGAAGACAGCACTAATTCTTCACTAATTATCAAGCCTACATGTCATGCTATGGTAGTATTACACAAAATAAAGTTAGGCTTTTCTTCTTCTTTGGTGTTCACACATACATGATGGGCATGTTATATGTATTATGCTATAAACTGCTATGTAATTGAAATGCAGATATACAGATATCCCCGACGTATATTTTGTTTCCCATCGCTTTATCACTGATTCAAAGTAGTAACACTTCAACAGAGACCTCAGTAGATTCTTCAACTCTAAATTACTTCCAGGGGCTCTACCAACTACATAAGGTGACTCCTCAGACATCTGAACTGCTTCAAAATAAATTGTGTGAGTACTTATTTTTCTTATCTTTCATTTTCTGACAGGTTATCAGAAAGAATACTGTACTATTTCAGAATAGGGATATATTTAGCAAAGAAACAGGCATCTGTCAGTTTATAAACGATTAGGGTGGCAGGGTTGCATTCGTTTTACAAAACTGGCTTTATCTGGATTAAGAAAAGTGGAAAAAATTGTCCAAAATCCTTTAAGAGATTTTTTTTGTTTCAATAACTTTCCCATTAAAAAATAAGTAAGTGCTCTGATAAGCAAGGAATTAGAAAAATGTAAACTGTGAAAGTCAAGTTAGCCTCAAATCAACAGGACGCTTCTGAAAGCTGGTCGTTGCAGATGGACCATCCTAACCACACAATGCCTAACTCGATTTGAAAAGGGCCAGCATCGGTGGATCTGGCTGCAGAATTGGGACATTCAGATTAACAAAACTGTAGGAACATCCCGGCAGGTCTTCTGTTTGTTCATATTCCGTTTCTCATCACCAAGTGCTTTTGTACCGGTAAAACAGTATCCATTTTACCTTTGAAAAAGTGTAGCAGATAACCATATGAGTGTTTTCCGATAAAACACCAAATATATCTTTCCTTGCTCTATATTCAAAATACACATGAAAATTACATGGTAACCAACCTGACTGTAAGTCAGATAAGCATGAAGGAAAACTAACAGAAGGAACCATTTTGCTAAGAGAAAAAAAATCCAGAAAAAGAGCATAACCTTCATGAATGTTTAAGGAATAGCTATAATTTCCTTTCCAATAGATTTCTGACCGTAGAATTAGAATAAGTAATATCCGTGTACTGAATTTCTGATGCACAAAAAGAGGATTAGTCCTGTCAAGACTCTGGACCATAGCCTAAACTGTTTTCTAAATGTTGTTGCCTAGAAAAAAAGAAAAAAAAAAGATCAGGAAAAATGAACACAAAACTGAAAGAATGACATTCTGTGTAATGAGGAACTAGCACACTTCACTCCCAGCAAATCTTTTCAGAATTGTTTAAAAAATTCCACAAAAACCACCACTCAACAGTGATTATATTTTTTATGGTTTTCTATAAACAATTTCAAAGAAAATGAAAATTGGGTAAAGAGATTTATTATTTATGACGTGACGGGGTTTCTGATATCATATTCACAGAAAGCATAAAGAAAGATGCCTCTTAAGAGATTTTGCGTTTTTAGATTCTTGTCTACAGTTTCTTGTCTACCTTCTCCTCTTGCATAATATTTAACCACATATTTTACTACATCATTGGATGAGTTTTTGAATATTGATAAGATTCAGTCCTTCCTTTTATTTATTTTTTTTCAGAAACTCATTTCATATTTGGCATAGATACTGTAGAATAAATGAAAGTCCTTTTCCTGTTTAGAATAAGTTTTTAAGAATAAATTGTAAAAATTTTATCCTAAAATACCTTTTCTGGAAAAAAAAAATAACAATAAGATTTGGAACTCCGAGACCCAAAACTTATGTTCCAGTGAAAGTTTTAAATTAGGTCACAAATGACAGCAATTTATTAGACTGAAGAATAAAAAGTTAAAAATATTTCTGGTAAGAATCAATCTGTTCCTTCAACTTTCTGAACATTTCAATGAAAAACTTTTAATATCTGCTATAAAACTCTTCTTTTTCACACTGTCTGGAAAAACTTGATTATTGTTTGTTCTAATTATATCCTAAGAGTGTAGCCGCTATAGATTTTCTACTCTCCATATCTTTCCGATTAAAATGTTTTTGTGAACATATTATAGGAACAAGAAGCATGATCCTTGCAAATACTAAATTTGGGCTGTGCATTGTCACGATGACTTGGTAGACCAATCTTAAAGAGAAACATTTTACAAAGTGCCTCAGAGAAGCACTAAGTGCGGTGAATAATTGTGCAGTAATTTCTTTAAAAACCATTATACCTGAAGGAGTAAAGTAAGTAAACACGGCTGAATATGGTTGGTGAAACTTTGATTCATTCCCTCCCTAAAGGGATGCAGTTCATATGTGAGGTTTTGCTGGTGTCTCTGAAACTAATAAAAAAGAGCCGTCTTTGTCTTAGAGGTTTTGGGATTTATTTTTTTTTCTGGGGGGGAGCAGTGAAAGGCAATTAAGCAGTACTAATGAAATCTATCAATTTTACTATAATCGGCTGTCAAGAGTAAACAGTAGGCAAAAAGACTAAAATGGGGAAAGAAGAAAAAAAAAGAAACTACATAGCAATATACAATTTCAACTACATTGAGAGCTACTGTACTTGGAATAACTCAGGACAAAGGTGTCTGATTGCCTGCAGAGTCTGGTTCATAACTACTACTGACTGAAAATTCCATCACAGATCCAGTCCTGCTACAGATGCAATGGGATACCCAATTCTTTTACTGAAACCTTCAGTCAAATTCAGTGTAAAAAGAAAGCAAAATTCATACTGTACAGGCAACTGGATTCCAGTATTGTCTTGCCTTATGATTGGTTTTTGCTTACAAATCCTAAATTAGTCTCAATTGTACCATGACGCAAAACATAGGCTTCTTCAGCAATTAACAAGGACACCAAAAAGTTGAGCCTGCACTCATTGTTGATGTCTATACGTAGGCATTTCCTCCTTGAAACAATTTGTGACACATATGACCACCTTAGTTCTGCTACTTCAACATGTTTTGAGGTTAACTGATACCCAAGATAATTTAAATTAACATGAGGACAGAATCTGACAAGCTGCAGCGGCAGAAATCATTGCCAACCTTCCGCATGCTGTTGCTGCAAGGAGGTGCCTGAAAGCACTCCCTCTGTGCACAGCTGAAATACACGTTTCTTCAAAACTCTGGTTTCCTTATCTAGCCATGTTGCGGCCCAAGTACACCGCCTAACAAAACATGTTCCAGTAGGTTCCTTGTTTGTTGCTATTGGAAACTGTGAAGACCATTCTCCCTGAAATGGAGTCTGCTCATCTCTCGGTGAAGGATATGGCTCTGCACCACATATGCACCGCTAACTTCTGACCGACATTGTCTCAAACACAATCAAGTAATTAAGAAGTTTTAGGGCCACACTCCTACTGCCAGTTTTCCTCTGATAAAAACTAGAAGCAATGTCAATTAAAAAAAAAAAAAATTACTATGAATTTGCAATGGTGCAATTGAAAATAGAATGAGGTTATTACTCTATGTGACCAGTTCTTCTTAAGTCATAGTCAACATGCTTTGTACTTGACTGGGAAAAAATACAAATTATAAACTGAACTATGTTGTAAGAATATCTTGGATGTACAACACTGGAGTTGGAGATATTAGTGTTCTATTATCTATTACCAAAAAATAAATGTTGGAGGGAAATAGGAGGTATTTTCAGATGACCTTCCAGCTACTCCTCAGCTGCTCAAATGGTCACTTAAAAGGTCACTGCAGCTTGCAACACCTGTGGTTCCCTTGAGACCACTCTGAGTTGTTCATTCAGATTACATCCATGCTTAAAAATCTGGTAATTTAGGAACTGTACAGAGTCACCACTTGGCATCAGAAGACAGGTAATGTGCAAGAGTCTCAATGCAACAACATTAATTTTTAAGATAAAGTAGAATTCTGGAAGCTCCAAAGATATAAGAAATACACAACTGTGTTTCTTTTTCAAGAGCATTTAAAATTTAATGCTTGCTTCAGTTATTGACACAACATCACAAGCCTCCTCCACCCCACAAGTATCTGTTTAGGACTTACCGTTACTCCAAAGAAGTTGGTTTCATTCATAGCATCCAGAAAAATTTTTCCAAGTTTGTGATTTGTGTAGTTAAAATCTTCAATTTTTTGGTGTTTGTTGGTGGCATTCAGATACTTCATGGCCCGCTGCAGGGTCTTGGCAATCACCCATATTCCATCATAGGCATAACCATGAAATTTGCTAGATTGCCCATCACCGCGCTTAGCATTGTATTCCTTTTCATATTGCTGTGGAGTCTGCAGAGGAGAAAAACTTCAGTTTTACTTCAATACTTAACTTTTTACAGAGTTGCGTCCAAAGCTACACTTAGAACTGTACCCTCCAATTTAGAGACATGCATGACTAATACAGAAAAGGCCGCCAAAACAAAAATTAAGAAATAAATTAAGATTGCAAGACAGAGAGATGGAAAAGCAGTTGTTCTGCGTCTCTGTATGGACAACTTGCTTTGTTTTGCTTTTGTACATAAGGCTTCAGTTCAACCAAATCTACCAGTTGTCGTGGTTTAGCCTCAGATGGCAACAAAGAGCCACGTGCCGCTCGCACGTGCCTTCCTAATACAGGAAGGATCGTAAGAAAAGGCAAGACTCTTGGGTTGGGACAAAGGCAGTTTAACAGAACAGCAAAGGGAACAGGCAAACAACAACAACACGGACAGGGGAATATACAAACGCGATTACGGGACCACCGCTCGCCGACCGGCCGACCCGGGACGCCCCAGCCCGCTTTTAAGCAGCAACTTCCTGCCCCCTCCCCCGGCAGCTCAGGGTGGGCGTGGCTCACATGGCATGGAATACCAGGAAAAGTTAACCCTATCCCCACCGGAACCAGGACACCAGTGTACTGGTAAGCCATAATACCAGAACAGAGAATAAGCCTGTATCCCTGCAAATCAGTGGTCTGATTACACTTTACAGGATAATCAAATCAAATAACCTTTATTTGAGCAACTATTTGCTTAGTATGAAATTATCTGAGTGGCAATTTGTCTATGTTTTACAAGTTTACTATGCTCTTTATGGTGTGCTATCTTATGATGAGTTGCCTTTTTGTAGAGTTGCCTTTTTGTAAAGTTGCCTTTTGGGCTCACTCAGCAAGGCATGAAAGATAGATGAAAAGAAGATGAAAAGCAGCAAAATCAGGCATGTTTATTCATTGGCCAGAGTTTCCATGAATTTGTTCTGTGATAAAATGTTACGTACTTTATGGAAATAACACATATTTACATATTTAAAACAAGCCCTACCCCCCCCCCCGCCCAAGTTCCGAGAGACACAAATCACCAATGAAATTAGCCATTTGCAGAATTAGGTTTAAACATAAAAGTTTTCCATTTCTGTGCTCAACTATTTAACTTGACATGACACAGCACATGATACTGCAGACTATAATTCAAGCTTTACTGTACATTTAACTGTAATGTTCACACAGGGGGAAGAGGACAGACTTGAGGAAAGGGAGTCTGCTGCTTCCTTACCCTGTAGAGAACTGGAAGTGGTTTCTAAATATTTAAAAATTACAAACCAGTGGAAAGATGAAACTAACTATGATGACTGACAGCTTTCTTTGTAGAAAAACCCTTCAGCTTCATCTCCCTCCTCAGCGCTTTGCTGTGTCAAGACACTGGTGAGACAACTGATGGTATAATAAAATAGTTGGAGGAAAAATACTAACCCTTCCTGATATGGTCTTTATCATTTTTGAGCTGAGAGGCTCAAAATCCACTCCGATATAACCTTCCATGGCTGCAAGAAGATTTTTGCTGAGACATTGTGAGGAATTAATCCAGGATTCCCACCAAAGGTTTTCATACCACCCTGGAATAATCCACTGATATTTGCTGCCATACATTTCTTCATCATAAGCCTACAAAGAAAAAAAATAGAAAAGCTAACAGACATATTCAATAAGTAATTGTTTCCTGTCCATGTTTTTTCCTTTATTAATGAAACTATGGCATATTTGACGGATACACAAGTATTTTGAACAGTTTAGAATAATTACTTGATAATAGTGAAGACTCTTTTCTTGAAGATTCCCAGCTTTAAAATTCAGGTCACGAGAAGAGAATTTAGTAAAACCTGTTTTGCTTTCAATAGATCATTTATTCTAAAACAGAAAAATAAAATACTGGATTCTAAAATGGGGGGAGAGAAAGAGGAATACTGGCAGAAGGCACAGCATTTGCATAAAAAATTCTCCATAACACAACTATTACAGCAGTGTTAGGATCACCACGCTACCATGTTTAAACTAAATTATTATCATTCTAGTATCATCCTACATACCACATAAACCAATAACTTGGATCCTAGGCACCATCAAATCACAATGTTGGTAATATGAATTATGTGACTGTGCTAAAATGGAGATCACGGGGACATTAAGTAAGCAGTTTCTTCTGAGGAGCATGAATCAATAGTAAACTGATAAAGCAAGCAGATTTCAGTGATTTTTTTTTTTTTCCCCAGAAAGAAATTTCTTCAGGTGAAATTCTATATTGCTTGAATACTGAATACAGCCTACTGTACTCCAAGATACTGAGATGATGATTATCTCCTTTCAATACATAGCAGACACATATAACAGGAAACAGAAATACTTTATTAGTCAGGCACATATGCTGTTGTGTCTAAAAGCTGATCTCTTCAGAGTAGATACTCTACTCCATTGTGAAGAGTGTTCTAAGATAAAATTAGCAAATTTTATCTCAGATGTTTCTCTCACTGTCTTGTAACTAGATATTTTTCTTTTGACATTTCAGTCAGACTCCATTTCAAAACAGCAGGTTTCATGCTTCTTCGGCTCATAATATAAGCAATACCGGAGATACAACACATAAGATAAAAATTCCAGTTTTTAGAAATACGTGGTACACCCTTAGCGCTCTTAACTGAAAAACTGCTACGTCTCCACAGAAAATGTTACAGAAGGAAGACGATATGAGAATGCAAACAGGACATATTAGTCATTCAGAACATAACTGTTTTGAAAACTATCCCAAAGATCATACCAAAAGCCTATCAGATAAATAAAGATGAAGAGCAAATAATACGAAACAGGACAGCCTCCTAAATACATTAATACCCAAATGAAAATTGGGCTTTAAATCTGTGAAGTATATTATAATCATGCTAACTCAGTTCATAAATGTATTGTGCATAAAGCAGATTTGTTTGGCCCCTGGTTGCAGGAGCTTTTGTTCAGCCTAAATCAAATTTCATGCATTTGTATACAATGCCACTTGAAAGCACTCCTGTCTGAACCCCAGTGTCTTGCATCTCATATCTTACTTATTCCACGATCCACATAAATTGTTTGTCTTTCTATTGCTCATTAGTTCTACCCTTCCAGAAACACATCTGCTTTTGTCTTCCTGCCTGTCGCCACTCCTGCTACACTGCATCCCAGATCCACCTGTGAGGAAAACGGCAACCCTGTCCTGTAATACTTTCTGATGTCTAAAAGAGTTTCCATGACACAATGAGGTCATTCAAGACCTTTCAGTAATATAGTGTATTTAATTTGACAGTTTCCAAATCACCGAGGGCATAAATTAACACAGAATTGGGCTTTTAGAGAAGGACAATCATCAGTAGCTTCCCCTGCTCTATATAGATTAAAGTATCAACTTGTGTGTTGCAAGAAATTATTGACTATTAATTTTCTGAAATTAGAGCTGTTGGAATTTTTCTGTTTGCACTTGAGCTTGTTTCCTGCATAATCTGTAAATGTCCTGGGATATGGGATGAAAATTAAGTTTCAAAACAGCCAGAAATTTCATCCTGGAAACAAGGGATCATTCCAAAGGTTGCACTGAAACTGCAAGAATTTGGTTACATGTCTAGATTTTGCTTTAGAAGACAAACCCCAAACACTTAAAGAGCTGGCTACTCTTCATTTGGGACCTGGTGGATTGGTAGGGTTTGAAAGGTAATCTGGGCAGGCAAAAGAAGGAGGAATAAAATCAGCTCCTCCAAAGCAGAGCACCGTGATCATGCAGTCACCTTTCTAGTGACAGCACAGTTGTTAAGTGTTCAGGCATTTCAGTGTTTGGATTCCAGAAGACTTATTTCAAAATAATGCTTTCTGCCACCATTTTCTCCCTGATGATTCTGCTAAATGGATGTTATTTTGATGCTTAAAAGACACGTTTCCATGAAATATGTGGATTTTTCTTGAACTGTTTGAATCCACACAGACCACTTCTTATAGGTTTTAGTTTCTAAGAGGAAGATTTGTTGGCAGACAAGAGCAAAGCAAAGAAGGGCTTTGTACCATTAGAACAGCATAAAGTAGCCATAAGTCTTCCCTAACTTTTCCTGGGTGCCCTGTCTAGGCCGCAAAGCCCTGAGTTGCTCTCAAGCACACAGGAAATTGTCCTGGACATCTTTTGCCCTTGTGAGACTGAATATTTTTACTTTTTTTTTTAACTTTTCATTCTTGTTTGAATCCATGAAGACATGCTTATTTACGACAAAGAAATTTCTGTAAGAGATCTTTCTATGTGTAGTAAACAATTACTGGCAGTTTGTGTAAATGGGCCTGCAAATCTTTACCCCCACCAAATTTCCATCATATTTCCATCATGACAGCATACACATCCTACAGCCCACCCCTTCAAGAATGCCTGTAGACTTCTGAATTGCAATCAACCTCCATCTGTTTCTCATTAAAAATCAATAGCGTCAAGACAGAAACTCATCAGTAAAACTCTACCAGCTCAGAAAAGAGAGTCCAGGCCTTTTGTATCAAATATGCTGATTAAGCTTGGCTTTAGTTATTATTAAATGTTTACTAAAAGAGTCACCTAAAGCTCATGCAGTGACCTATGCATAACAGTATTCTTTAATTGTCTTCCGACAGGTAATTGTATCAGCTAGGCCTCAGTCTTGATGTGTGCGCAGCTATACTACATTGTCTCTATAGCTTAAAGAAAATACCTTGGAAAAATTCCCACTAACAATTTAAAAAAAAAAATTCTGCAGAACCGAAGTTTTCGTTGGGAGGATGCAGTTTCATGTTAATCCAATTTCAAATGAAAAAAACATGATGTCTATCCAACAGAGCTGACCATTTTGATTGTTGAAGTGTTAAGTTTTGAGCAAAATACCCTAATTTCTATTCCATGAAAAATATCACATTCATCCCACTGAGGTGAAAACAACATTAGAAAGCTAAGATTTCCCATAGAATTAAAATTGCTGATTGTTTTTGACGCTAGTGTTAAATGAATAGCTAAACTTATTTAAATCATCATAGGAAACACCTGCTAAAATTCACTTTGGCTTGAATTAGTCCTGTCATGTTTTTAAAGTTTGCCACTGAATTAGACTATCTTTTAGTCTGTTTATCTTTATGTGCTCTGCATCTTCTTTGTGTGTGTGTTTTTGGGAGAGGGAGAGGAAATACCCAGGCAAATGAAAATGAGCATATCATGTCCGAAGAAGAGCAATGAAGCTGGTGAAAGGACTAAATAATAATTCCTGTCAGGAGCAGCTGAGGGAACTTTGGGGGTTGTTTAGCCTGGAGAAAAGGAGGTTCAGGGGAAACCTTATCGCTGTCTACAACTCCCTGAAAGGAGGCTGTATCGAGGTGGGGGTCAGTCTCTTCTCCCAAGTAACAAGCGATAGGACAAGAGGAAATGGCCTCAAGTTGCGCCAGGGGAGGTTTAGACTGGATATCAGGAAAAATTTCTTCACTGAAAGGGTTGTCAAGCACTGGAACAGACTGCCCAGGGAAGTGGTGGAGTCACCATTCCTTGAGGTACTTAAAAGACATGTAGATGTCACTAGATGGCACTTAGGGACATGGTTTAGTGGGACTTGGCAGTGTTAGGTTAACAGTTGGACTCGATGATCTTAAAGGTCTTTTCTAACCTAAACGATTCTATGATTCTATGTAAACTCCAATAGATGTCCTGAGGAAACCTCACAGCATATGATTGTTGAATCCACACAGAAAACTGAGGCAGACTTTAAAGATTTTCCACCTACATAAATCATTAGCAAATAATATTCCAGTTATAACCACAATCAGGAAAAAATAATAATCTTGCACTAGTACAATAGCACCTTCATTTAATAAACTTAAAGCATTTCTCTGGCTGACATCAGCCACCCTGCAAAATTTAACAGGGAATCACAAGTGAAACCTGTCTGAAGATACACCTGGGGAAGGGGGTTAAAAAACTTGACATATCTAAATTATGGTGCTCTTAGACACATAGCTGTAGGAGTGCATGAGTCAACAATATATTTTATGACTAATAACAAGCTTACTGACATATTGTAGGGTATTAATATATAAATGACCTACTTTGAACTGCCCTCTCCTGCATTGAGTCTCCTGCTGAAACTCTCATATAAATACATTTATACAAGCCTAAATACATGATCTCTCAGATTTCTCCAGGCTCCAGAAAAATCCACCTTATTATTTTTGACACTAATGTACTTTAGAAGTAACCATCACTCTTTAAACCTGTGTTACGCACACTTCCCATGTTAGTATCAAACCATTGCTGCAGAAAGCTGCAGTGGGTGGTTGTGTGAAGGAGACATCCCCCACATGAAGTCCTTCAGACTAGAGTGATGCAGACAAAAAGACACCCTGCCTCTCCGAGGACTTCTAGGATTTCTTCAGTGACCTCACGTGCACACAGACTTGGAAAAGAATTGTAGAAGGCAACTAGATACTAAAGGCGGTGGCATAAGGCTAGGCCAATCTCTTGTTAAACATTGGGTTGGAAGACAGTTCTGACTGGGACCCCTCAGCTGGGGAAATGCAGCTCAACCGCAAGATATCTGAGGAGGAGCTGGGCTGTGGAAGGACAATTCTTTCTTCCAGGAATGGAAAAATGGGAGATTGTCAATCCAATTTAAATACCAGAACAAAAAGATCTATATACAAAGACCCATCAAAGATGAGAAGAATGAAAAACAAAATAATACTTTCCATTTCCTTTTGGATGCAAACAGATTTTTTTTCCTTTCAAATATACTCTACAATCTCCTTTCCAAATTTTGGCAGCAACTGGGACAGCTGCTGAGTATGAGCCAACATGTGTCTGAGATTTTGAACTTCTGCTTTTCCTTTCTTTGCTTGGATAGGTAACTGTCTCTGTAAGTGAACACCAAAAAACACCCTCTGAAATTTAGAAGCCATCATTATTGCTTTTCCATTATATTTATTTGGTCCTTGGCTCATACAGGATTAATCTGGTTATTTAGACTAAGAATTCAATAACAATACAAAATTTAGGGCAGTAAAATCTGCTTGTTTGGGAATTATTTTTTTTTTTGAGCAAGTACAAATAAAGAACCACAATTTAATCCTGCTGCTTTCAATGGGAATAACACTGTGCATGTTTGCAGCACATTCACATGCACAAATAAATGGTGAGGACAGGGAATTTTATGTTTTCTGGTCTTACTACATTTCCCTTATCACAGAATCATAGAAATATAGAATGTTTAGAGTTGGAAGAAATGTTAAAGATCATCTAGTTCCAAACCCCCTGCCATGGGCAGGGACACCTCCCACTAGACCAGGGCTCAAAGCCCCATCCAGCCTGGCCTTGAACACTTCAGGGATGGGGGATCTACCACCTCTCTGGGCAACTTGTGCCAGTGATTCATCACCCACATTGTAAAAAATTTCTTCCTTATATCTAGTCTAAATCTACCCTCTTTTAATTTAAAGCCGTTACCCCTTGTGTCCTATTGCAACAGGCCCTGCTAAAAAGTTGGTCCCCATGTTTTCGTAGGCCCCCTTCAAGTACTGAAAGGCCACACTAAGGTCTCCCCGGAGCCTTCTCTTCTCCAGGCTGAACAGCCCCAACTCTCTCAGCCTGTCTTCATAGGAGAGCTGCTCCAGCCCTCTGATCATTTTTGTGGCCCTCCTCTGGACCCACTCCAACAGGTCCATGTCTTGTGCTGAAGGCCCTGGAGCTGGACGCAGCACTCCAGGTGGGGTCTCACCAGAGCAGAGTAGAGGGGCAGAATCACCTCCCTCGACCTGCTGGCCATGCTTCTTTTGATGCAGCCCAGGATAAGGTTGGCTTTCTGGGCTGTGAGCACACATTGCTGGGTCACGTTGAACTTCTCATCAACCAACACCGCCAAGTCCTTCTTGGCAGGGATACTCTCAATCCATTCTCCGCATAGCCTGTATTTGTGCTTGGGACTGCCACAACACAGGTGCAGGACCTTCCACTTGGCACTTGCACTTTAATTCAAAAACCTTTTTTTTACAAACTAACATCTGCTTTTGTGTAAAACGTACAGCAGTCAGAAGTGAATGACAACTGTACAATTAGCAACATTTTGAGTAGCAGAAATAATTAGGGTTGCTTACTTAGCATGTATAGGAACTGGTTGAATTTCTTATTCTTTCAAAGCAAAACACGCAAAACCGCATACACGCAGACATTACCACCAGAACACAACTCTTGGACAAGAGTCAAATCTTGCAGTTCTCTGTATCTGCTGCTACCTATACAAGTGTTTCTCTGGATCTGACATGAAGAGAAATGCTCAAGCTCAATTTGGCATTTAATTCCACTACAGGAAAGCAATAAGAACCTAACCATGCAGTCCATGCCTAAATTCCACTGAAGTCAAGTACAAAGTATTTCATTGAAACAGAAATGGAGCTAAGCATGTGTAACCTCTCTTGAGGATACAAACCTTGACAGAGCTGAACCCCATAAAGAAATGTTTATGGTCAAATGCGTTTTTTATTCAAATGTCACTCATTCTTTATTCTGATATGCAATTAAATATATTTACTTACACAGCAGAAAACTTTCACAGCCATTTCCTCATCAAACTGGCCAAGGATTATCCGAACATCGTTACCCTGCAGATTGAATAAGATACGTTTCAGTTAAATGCAGTCACAGCCTTTCCAGAAACCACTTCAGTTGGCCATTCAAATTGTGTGGAGAGTTAGCACAGATTACAGCTGCAGACAGAAAAATTAATTCAGAACTATACCATTTTCTGTAAGTTCGAGAACTTGAAATACTGCAAGAGACAGCAGCCGAGGTGTTTGAAGAAAATGATTAAGCAATAGCACTAACAAGAATAAAACTATAATGTTTATCTTGTCAAATATTACCATTCAATAATACTAAATATCAATTTTTTTTGATCCCTTGCAAGATTTCTTTTAAAATTTTGCATATTAAAACCAGCTGAAAATATATGCTTTTCACTGCTTACATGAACTAATGCTGTAAAGTTGAGAGATTGGAAATTTGTAAGTGAGATAAAATGCCTTGATATTTTGCCCACTTTAGTAATTTTTAAAGGTTTTACTCATACAACATCTTCTCTACAGTCACTATAACACATTGTCAATCCATCTTCTCCTCCTCCCTCCCACCCCCACACACTAAAAAAAAGTAAAAATCACACTTTAAGAATCTATGACTGAAGTCAAAAGAGATCATTTTATTTTCATACTTAGAAACATATTAAGAAAATATTCCTAAATTTGTGAGCATATGCAGGAAAATATTTCTTCAAGAACTGGGCTAGCTTTTTTCTCATGTGAAAAATTGCTTTTAACGTCTATAAAACACAGAACAGATAGCTTTTTATGACTTAATATTTCCTTTTATTTCACACAAACGCTGGGTTCTCAGCAAAAGGTTGAGCAAATCTAATTTTTCATCTCTTTTACAAAATACTCGGTTAGAATTACTAATAGCTCTTTCCCTCTCCAAGTAAAAAAGAAACAGATGATCCAGTGTGAATTTCAGTGAGGAAAAACATTTCAGTTTTAATTAAATCAATTTATCAAAGATTTTCAGTTTAGATAATTTCGATGTTTATTTCCTGCTGGGCAGAAAATATTATGATGGACAGTGCAGAAAGATACTAGAATGCTTCTGCAATTAAGTGCATGAAATTAGTATCACTCTTAGCAGGGTTAAAGTCAGAAAGTACGTAATATGCTTTGCTCATTCTGAACCTGTGCACTTTCAGTAAGCCTGCTTCTCTTTATTTTTATATTTAGCCACAGATTGATAAAGTAATGTAAATCTTATTGAAGCGGATTAGATCCTTTTTAAACAAATCTAACATGGTCACATGAAACTAAACAAACAAATTAAACAAATTACAGCAATAGTATTACAGGTTTTGCAAGAACTATAAATAGATTTAGGAATTATGCAGCAAAAAAAAAACCCTCATCCATTATTTCTATTTTTCACATTCTAAAAATAATTTTGGTCACTCCAGGAATTCCTACTCTGAATCAATTGACCTCTCTGAACATAAAAATGCAAAATTAATATTTTTTAAAAGAGTTGAAAAGTTTGTTTATAAAAAGAAATGACACGGCACCTAATTATTAAACTTAAAATTGAATAAATTCCTTTTAATTTTATAACATGATGAGAACCAATTTAAAAAAAACAAACAACACAATAACAAAAAACAGAAGATGTGCGGCCTCAAAGTTTATGACTGCCAGAGACTGTAGTCAGGGTGTAGAGAATAACCCTGTAGTGCATGTGCAGCAACACTGCCTGCTGGCTGTGCAACAACCTTCAGACTGAAGGTGTAGTGTCTGTGGTGTGGGGGTCCATGCCTTAAGACATTGCTTCCACCTGATTATCACATAAACCAGAGTATATTTCCGACAGTGACTATTCTTTTACTGTAAAGCACCACAAGAACTGTACAGTGCCTCCTTTTCTTTTTTCTTTTCTCAGAAATATCCTATCCCATTTCAATAACATCACTGTCTGCAAGGATTGTCTTATGCTAATATCATTGTGCAATTAGTTTGGCAATAGCACTCAGACACAAATCTTGCATATTCAGCCACATGAGTACGAGGCTCTACAATGCCTTTAGTCTATAGGGGTGCAAGCACAGAAGAAACTCATCTTGAAAATGTTTTTCTCACAAGCATAGAGAGCATCTATTCTAATATTGGCAGTCAATCCTATCTTCAGACATGCTGTGCTCTTGTTCAGGTACCCAAGCAAATGAGTGCATTTGCTGACTTGTCCAGCTGTCAGCAGATCCCAGTTCTGAATATCTGACCATCTCAATATCTGACTAAGGATTTCAGGGAAGCTGGATTTTCTGTCAGGCAGGAATCTCTACTTCCAGCATGGACTGAACTTCCAATGCCAGAGCAGGAAATCTGCAACGTGTGAGAACCGCAACTGAACCAAGTTCTCGAGAATCTCCAATGCTCAACTAGAAAGCTTCATGGCCCAAGTTTAAAGATCAGCTATGGCTCTATAACTTGAGGATCCCTGCTGTTCTGTCCCTGATCCCTGATCCCTGATGTATGATCGAGCCAAGATGCAATACTGAAATGTTCTTTCGCCTAAATTAATGTTTCCATGTTAACACATAAATTACTGCTTTTGAAGCACTCAGTACAGTAAGGAGGACATTAACATGTCTGTGTTCACTAAAAGATTTGGATGGTATCCAATCACAAACTGACTGAAGAAGATCAAAAGAAATGTTCTATTACCACCTATTAAAGAATAAGTCTTCCATTTCAAGTATTATGCCATAGAAAACTACAGCAAAAGAAAGCTGAATTCTGATTTCTTTTCAAAGTCTTAAGAGTTATAACCTTAATAATGTTCCTTTCCAAGTCTTTTTATGCAAAATATGCCAAGAAAAAGAAGGTTTCTCTGACAGAAATATGAATCCCCAGTTCTCCCCACAGTTATCCAGGTATTAACTCTTGGAGGGGTGGGGAAAATCACAATCCACATATGCTCAGTGCTGGTTGGAGATGGATTCGAGAAGATAATGCTGAGAGTCAGTAAATAAAGTAACTAGATCCAGTGAGAGAAAAAAGGGCACATGGGAAGGAGAAACAGGTCCAGTAAGGAATTTGGGTAATGGGTAAACATTTTAGGCAAAGATGGAGCAAACAGCTGGGGAGGCAGCAGTAGGCTTGAAACCACTATTGAGTAAGAATCTTGGGAGGGAAGATTAGGACTTTTCAACAGTATGGCAAATAGGAAGCTTGACAAATAATTACTGTCAGGATAAATGCAATCTCAGGAAGTAAGCCCAGAAGAAAATGGAACAACAATCTAGAGGAACGTACTCAGAAGGAGATGAGAAATCAGAGACGCAGAACATAGCATCGAATCAGCAAGGAACTTCAAACTGGGATGAAGATCCAGAATGAGACAGGGATGTTGCTGGGTTAAGAGGAAAGTATGGGACCACAGGGTCAAGCCAGTAGTGCATATATGGCTGAATATCTTTTTCTTCGTCCAGCTTCATAAAGTTGCATCATGAAGAACATAATATATAGTTCTAATTGGTTAGTCATGTATGGGCAATCATAAAAGATTCCTTGTTTATACCCCCACAGATATCAATACAATGCTGTGAGATGCAATGCCTGAGGGCTTAGAGCTTTTCCTCTTCCACACATAACATTTTTCCTCTGTGTAATAACACAATCCTCAGTAAGCCTCTTTCTCTCCAACTCTGATTTTTGCGTCCTCTTTCACATTTTTCACAAATTTGCTCCTGACAAATTGCATTCAAGGTGGTAAAAAAGCCTAGATCCATTTGCTGCCAGGCTTGGGTCTGTTGGCTCTGTCCTGCATAAGAGACTCTGAAGCTTCAAATTCACGCAACTGTAAATAGCTCAAATCTCTTGCAGAGATTTTATCTGGATGGATAATGAAGTCTGCACTGAAGTTTATCAGAGCTGGGTTCATGTCAGCACTTGCAGGTCAGGGTATATGTCCGCATTATAGTCTCATGCAAAAAGATATGTCAGACATTTCCTGGGGCATAATTTTTCTCCCCCTTCAGTCACACTGTTAACTGACTATTAGACAGTATGATTTCCTGGCAAGGATATAGTATTCCTTTACATCAACCTTCATGGGATGAATGCAAGTTAACACAGTGTAACTTTCTTGTAGGGATCAAAGTCACCCACTGGATCCCAGTAAGCATCAAGTACTCTTTCTTTCTCACAGAGTTGTAAATTGCTTGCACGGAGCTAAAGCGTATTTGACGGAAGAGTTTTTAATTCATGGAACTAGGCAGGTGATCTATGAGATGATTAAAAACATCCCAGGGGGAAGGCAACTCCCCAAACTGCACTTATATAAAAAGACCAATGTTTAGACCATTTGCCAGATGGTGAGCTGTCATATTTACTCTTCTCAGAGATTGGAGTAGCAATACCGGCATTTAAGCTTTGCCCCTCAGTAAGCAATACATATGTTCCCATATGGACTAAAGTTCAAATAAGAAAATGAAGAACAGTTACATTTAATTTACCCACAGTTATGGCAGACTCTCCATAAAAACATGTTTTATAAATGAAGACTGTAGCTCAGCCTCAAAAATGAATGATTCTCTTGCTGCCTTCTTTCCTTCATATAGGTGAGGATATTATTCACCCACTAAACATAAAGTGTCTTTGGTACTACTGGCAGCTGAGTAGTATAAACCCTGAAGACAGTGAGGATCAAGACATCTAAGATGCTCCACTGAGGGATGAAGAACAACTTGTCTCCTCCACTGCCATTTCTAACAGCCTCAGATATGAGGCACTCTTTAGCCTTTTCAGTTTTTGAGTGATGCACATTATGCTGGAATAGGCAGCTATTTTTTTCTTTCAGCCTGCAGAGCTTTCCTTCTGTGATCAGATTTTAATCTGTCTCATTTCTAATGAATAACACCACGATGTTGTATTACACAGCTTTCCAGAGAAGGATTGCTACAATATCTCATCTGCCAGGAAAAGTCAATGTCTTGGCAGGCTCTTTATGAAATATCTAAATTGAACAGCTCAGATACTCTGTCTTATTCTCTACCATGTATCTGACAGTCGAGATGTTATCAATAAGTCTACTCCAAGATGGGTAACTTTGTCAATAGAGGTATCCACATGTTCTGCCTTCTAAGTGCCTGGACGTCCACTTGAAGAACTACAGATGAGCCTTTGACCTTAGCTATGGAATCGCTGATGGTGAACTAGAGGATGTCAGCTCCAACCATCGTACCATGCTGGCAAAACTTGCTGATGTCTGTGTTAGCGTGCATGTCACTCACTTAGATTGAGGCCGCATCCAAACCTGTTCATGGCCCAAAATTTTAAAATTTAATTAATTTGACTGTTAGAATGAAAGATCGTGTTCGGGCAGTATCCAAAACACCTATTGTATTTGGGAAATCAGACGGAAACTGTTTCATTGAATTGGAATTCATATATCGCAATCTTTTTGTCCTATGTGCATGATACCAGAAAGTTGGAAGCAGAAGTGTTATTGCTCATGCAATTTGCCTGTGCGTGCTTAGAATTTTTAAACATTTAAATTGATGTACAAATGCATAACCTCCAACATCCCTTTCTCCGAACAAAAAATGAGTTTTAAAGATATCCTTAAGCCTAAATTTACTTTCCAACTCTGATTCAAGGAGGCTGGAGTCAATGCAGTAAAAATTAAGGTGGTGCTAGGAAAAATATAAAACATATATTTCTGCAAATCATGCCAGGTATTTCTCTTTTGCTTTGCATAATCATTAATTTCATCAATTTAAACTGTGTTTACAAAAATAAAAGGTGTTTTATATCTACTTGAATCACAAGTACAGTAAGCAGATACCAGTTTACCTATATTAGGTTTACATCTTGAAGAAAGGAATGAACATTTTTAGAATTGTATAGCTAAGTTGTGCCTGACATGTACCTAAGGACAAGTAACCTTGTATTACTGTCAAGATAATTGCTTATTTATTGTTGCAGTAATTTGTTTTGAAGAAGAAATCAACAAATAACTTTAATATATTGTTTGTTAGAGTCTTCCAGTCTTCCCTATAGAACAAACAGCATGTTGTTGACACACAGGAAGGCTAGAATCTCATTGCTTCTTCTAACCTTCAGCCTAAATATACATGCTTATATGCATTTTTTCTTGTTATTACATCATCCATTGGTTTAAATAGCTCTGCCTTCAGAATTGTTCATTTTCCGATGCCAGGCGTTAAATACCTTGTCAAAAATGTGGACTTTACTGATAACAGATACTTGAGTCTTTTCAATCCCAGAGAGGAAATGCAAAGTGGCTTAGACTGGACAGACACAAATGGCTTCCTATAAACATAATCTTTACCTATTTATACTTTAAGGATTCAGACTTGCATCTCTAGCCTGTGGGAATAATAAAGCACACTTAGTTTACCATGCTTCAGACTTCTTCCCGTTAGCTTCAGTAGTGGTCTAGTCTTATACAGGTCGATATCCTTGCTTTCATTTTAGTTTTTTAACACCATTCAGTTTATTAGGGGGGTTTTAACCCGTTTTACACATATTCAAGTATTTGCAGGATTGTGGCTTTGATTGTGTGTCATATGTATTTAATGCCAGCAACGATTTGATCTTCACTGTTTAAAAGTGCTTTCTCTTGCTCTTCAGTCATTTTTTCACGTTCGTATGCGGTTTAAGATTCCTATCTCCTATGTCTAGTCTATTGGTTGCACTGCATGGTAATGCTAAAATATAGTTTTAATTTTATGAGATGCCAGGAACCTAATAAATCATTATAATTAGAGAAGGATGGTAAATTATTCTGCTATCAAATTTATTTTTCCTATTTTTTAATGATTCATATAAAATAATGCAGATGATATAAAGAAAGAATTCAATCTAAAATGTGTAATGAAGATAATGGAAAGATGCTCAATGCTTTTGCTACATGATAATTTACCTTAAAAGGGTTCTGGTTCCAAACCTCAAGAGCTTTCACACGTATATCACCAAGACTGGTGCTTTAGGTACAAAAATATTAAGCGTTCAACAACTTGCTTTACTTAGTGTCCCTATCAGGAACTATAAAAATATTTACTATATCCACAGACATCCATTGACTTAAGCAGGACTAGGCCCTCAAAATGCCATTTGTTCACTTCATTATGCAATGAAATGTAGTAGCGTATCATTCTTATGCAAATTTTGTTTTATTAGCCTCCTTCATAGGCAAAAAAAAATTAACTCAAATGCCATGACATAATCACCACTTTATTGCTCAAACAGCAGCACATACCTTAAGCTTCTTTACACTTGTGCAAGGATCATTGGAGAAACTCTCAGTATCTGAAATCTCAATGTCTTCACCATACAGGACGCCAGTCAGATCATTCCTCACCTGTCAGAAGTTGAGAAAAAGACAAATTAGTGAACTGAGACTCAGTGAGGAGGAAGCAGATGGACTATATTTATCACTGTAACGACAAGCAATGATCTCGACGATGATACATGCACCCACGTATTTTTTTCCATTTTGCCTAAAATCTGATCAAGGCACTATTCTTTTATGACCATAATCTACCATCAACAGGTGCACTACGTCAAGAGCTTTACTATGTGTGACGAAAAGGTCACAGTGGGTCCCACTTTGCATCACGGGGACGGACAATCCTTGTGTATTTCCAGTGCTGTTAAGACCAAGAGCTGTCTTGTAGCCAAAGTGATGTTTGAGGCTCATCAAGGAAACTTACATATTCTCAGTGCTGAGGACTGATTTGAAACCACTGTCAGACAGTCCTAGCATGAATCAGCAGAGCTTAGCTTACGTCAGTTAGGGACTGGTAAATCTTTATGAACTCCTCTGTGCCCTCCTCCTCTCTCAGAGCATGGGTCTTGCTGCACAGGGCAGCACCTGGTATGGTTTCCTCAAAGGTGGCGCACGCAACCATGTACCAACAGAATTTCTCACCTGTTTTTTTACAGTGGCAAGAGTCTGTCCTCTTTGAGCTGCCTAATAGCACAAAGAAGCCAGATAACATACAAAGCAATCTGGTTTACAGATTTAGGGGTGGTTTTTTCCATATAAGTACTTAAAGGTTTTTTGTCTTAATCCCTGCTGGTTTTCCTCCAGCCACATGACTGCAAAAACAGAGTTTCACATTACTATTCATAATAGATGAGCAAAAATAATTTTACCTGGTCATAATGTGGCTACAGAATGAAATGAAGAGAGCATAAATCTAATTTTAATTTAATTAAATTATGATCACGTTCATTGCACTGATTGTCTTTTTTATTTGTTTGTTATAACAGAAATAGGAGAACCAAATCACTGTGTAAAACAGGTATCTCAAATGCAAGTACAGAAAATACAATATATGGAAGAGAAATGAATGTGATACTAAACAGGAAAATTTATACTTCTATAAATCATACACAGATACTTTCCAATGACCCTCTGTATGGGTTGCTGGAATTACATCTTTTAAATCTCCCTCCTAACTCTCCTTTTCCTTGACTTCCTTTGAAAGCAAAGCACAGTCTGTTCAAACCAATGTGGAAATATTTGATATACAGTGACACTGCCAAATAAAGAAGAGGAAGTGATATCTGTCCTTCAGGAGTAGCAACTTCTTCATTTGAATTGAACTGAAGTTTATATAATGAGAAGACATTTTATCCATGCAAAAATAAGACCTCTACTGAAAGTCTATCACACTTATGCCTAAAAGCAAGGGGATGCAATGAGATATGAAAGGTCACAGGTGAGACTTATGCATTCTGCTGGCAGTTTTACTTTCAAGACAATCTCATCTCTTCAATAATCCTTCAGCCTTTCTTTAAGATATGTTTGTGAGCATCCTCCCAATCTATGCGTGTTAGTGGGTTAGTGTTTTAAATAGCAAAACAGGTTTTGGTAAAAGAGGAACATTTGTTCCTTTGTACTTATCTTTGTACTTTTTCAAGCTTCTTCAAGACAAAGAAGCATAATCTAGTTCCTGCAATGTAGCAATTACATTAATTAATCCTCAAACAGCATTCCATTTTTTTGCTGTTCCCTTTAAGTTGGTTTTGGCAAGTTTCTTGGTTGGCCAATGTAGTATTTCCTGAAGATCATTACCACACTGGCTGGCTTAATTACTTCTTTCATGGCCACTGCTTCATCTTAGAGTCATAGAATCATAGAATTGTTAGGGTTGGAAGGGACCTTAAAGATCTTTTAGTTCCAACCCCCCTGCCATGGGCAGGGACACCTCCCACTAGATCAGGCTGCTCAGAGCCCCATCCAGCCTGGCCTTGAACACTTCCAGGGATGGGGCTTCCACCACCTCTCTGGGCAACCTGTTCCAGTGTCTCACCACCCTCATGGTGAAGAACTTCTTCCAGTCTGAATCGACCCATCTCTAGTTTTAATCCATTCCCTCTAGTCCTACCATTACCCGACATCCTAAAAAGTCCCTCACCAGCTTTCTTGTAGGCCCCCTTAAGATACTGGAAGGCCACTGTAAGGTCTCCCCGGAGCCTTCTTTTCTCCAGACTGAACAACCCCAACTCTCTCAGTCTGTCCTCATAGGAGAGGTGCTCCAGCCCTCTGATCATCCTCGTGGCCCTTCTCTGGACACGTTCCAGCACATCCATATCTCTCTTGTAGTAGGGGCTCCAGAATTGGATGCAGGGCTCCAGGTGGGGTCTCGCGAGAGTGGAGTAGAGGGGGAGAATCACCTCCCTCGACCTGCTGGCCACGCTTCTCCCGATGCAGCCCAGGATATGATTGGCTTTCTGGGCTGCTAGTGCACACTGACGGCTCATGTTGAGCCTCTGGTCTACCAGCACCCCCAAGTCCTTTTCTTCAGGGCTGCTCTCAAGCCAGTCACTGCCCAGCCTATATCGGTGCTTGGGATTGCCCTGACCCAGATGGAGGACCTTGCACTTGGTCTTGTTGAACTTCATGAGGTTGGCATGGGCCCACCTCTCCAGCCTGTCAAGGTCCCTCTGGGTGGCAAGCCACCCAGAGTGTGGCTTCCCTCCAGCGTGTCAGCTGCCCCACACAGCTTGGTGTCATCGTTAAACTTGCTGAGGGTGCACTCTATGCCACTGTCCATGTTGCTGACAAAGATGTTAAACAAGACCGGTCCCAGTACTGATCCTTGAGGGACTCCACTCGTCACTGGCCTCCACTTGGACATGGACCCATTGACAGCCACTCTTTGGGTGCAGCCATCAAGCCAGTTCTTTATCCACTGAATTGTCAGTCCATCAAACCCATATTTTATCAGCTTGGAGACCAGGATATCATGCGGGACAGTGTCAAAGGCTTTGCTCAGGTTCAGATAAATGACATCAGTTGCTCTCCCCTTGTCTATTGATGTTGTGACCTTCTCGTAGAAGGCCACCAGGTTTGTCAGGCACGATTTGCCCTTGGTGAAGCTGTGTTGATTGTACCAAATCACCTCGTCGTTATTCTTCTGCCTCAGCAGTGCCTCCAGGAGGATCTGCTCCATAATCTTACCAGGCACGGAGGCGAGACTGACTGGCCTGTAGTTCCCTGGTTCCTCCTTCTTTCCCTTTTTGAAAATGGGGATTATGTTTCCCCTTTTCCAGTCAGTGGGGACTTCACCAGACTGCCATGACTTTTGGAATATAATAGAGAGCGGTTCAGCAACCTCATCCGCCAGTTCCTTCAGTACCCGTGGGTGTATCCCAGCAGGTCCCATGGACTTGTCCACTTTCAGGTTCATCAGATGGTCACGAACCTGATCTTCACTTACAATGGGCAGTTCTGTCCAACCCCTGCCATTGTCTTCTGTGACTCCGGGAGTGTGGCTGGAGCCCTTGCCAGTGAAGACTGAGGAAAAGAAGTCGTTGAGAACCTCGGCCTTCTCCATATCACTTGTCACCAGCTCCCCCATTTCCTTTCTGAGGGGGCCCGCACCCTCCCCAGTCTTCTTACCATTAATGTACCTATAAAAATTTTTGCTGTTTCCCTTGATCTCCTTGGCTAGGTTTAATTCTAATTGAGCTTTAGCTTTTCTCACCAGGTCTCTTGCTGTTTGGACAGCTTCCTTATATGCCCCTCATTCCAGCTGTCCTTTCTTCCACTCCTTATAAAGTTTCTTTTTGTGTGACAGTGTGTCCAGGAGCTCCCTGTTTATCCAGGCAGGTCTCCTAGCATTCTTTCCTGCCTTCCTCTTTGTTGGTATAGTTTGCTTCTGGACACGGAGAAGGTGATCATTGAATACTGACCAGCTGTCCTGGGACCCCCTTCCCTCTAGAGCTTTGTCCCATGGCACATTGGCCAGCAGATCCCTGAAGCAATCAAAGTCTGCATGCCTAAAGTCCAGGGTTGTAAGCTTGGAATATATCCTCCTAGTTGCCCTGAGGATCTTAAATTCTGTTGCTTCATGGTCACTGCAGCCAAGGTTATCCCTGAGCCTCACGTTGGTCACCAGCCCTTCCCTGTTGGTGAGAATGAGGTCCAGCATAGCACCTTTTCTTGTTGGTTCCTCTACCATTTGGAGGAGGAAGTTGTCATCTATGCATTCCAGGAACATCCTGGATTGCAGGTGCCTTGCTGTGTTGTCCCTCCAGCAGATGCCAGGGTGGTTGAAATCCCCCATGAGGACCAGGGCCTGTGAATGCGAAGCCACTTCTATCTGCCTATGGAGGGCCTCATCTGCTTGGCTCTGCTGGTCAGGTGGTGTGTAGCAGACCCCTACTGTAACATCACCTTCCCCTGTCTTCCCTTTAATCTTAACCCATACACTCTCAACCAGTTCCTCGTCCTTCCCCATGTGGAGCTCCATCAATTCTAGCTGGTCACTGATGTAGAGGGCAACACCTCCTCCCTTCCTACCCTGCCTGTCCTTCCTAAAGAGCTTGTATCCATCTATCCCTACATTCCAGTCATGGGAATCACCCCACCAAGTTTCAGTAATGGCCACTATGTCATGGCTTTCCAGCAGCACAGTGGCCCTTAATTCATCCTGTTTATTGCCCAAGCTGTGTGCATTCGCGTAGAGGCACTTCAGCTGGGCTGGCAGCGTCACCCTCTCGCGCGAATCCCCCTTGATTCCCTTGGGGTGTCCAGGTGCGTCATCTCCAGTTTTTCGTCATGCTTTAAAATTATTAAGACATATTTTTACATTATAACTTTTTACAATAACTAAAATAAATGGACAGATAGGGTTTTTTTTTATTAAAACTTATGTTATTTTAAAGAAATAGCCAGAATGGTCAGTCCCCCAAGATTTGAGTTATATCCTTCATCCTTTTGTGATGTTATAATCAGTTTTTAAGACCATTCTGTGAAGACATATTCACTGACAAAAAAAGATGAGTAATGACCCCTTTTCCTGCTAGTATACTAGTAAAATGAATGATTGCTATTTTAGCTCCAGCAACGCCATTAATTGCTCCTTATGACACAGTTCTTTCTCTATACGAAGAAAAATTGCCTTTCTGAAATAAACAATCAGTGATAACAAAAGAAAATAGATCTCCCTTGATCATAGTTTAGCTAATGTCCAAAATTCTTCTACCTAGTATAAAATTTCATTAAAACTATCATATGTTTCTTAGAAAAAGTAAAATTTTCCTTAGCTAACAGAACTGTACTTTCCAAAGGCAAACAACTTGTCATAAGGTTCTACCCCATACTTTCTTACTTTCTTCTGTAAAATAATAATTTTTTTTAGTTGCCGGTTTGGTTTTCTGGTATTTTGTTGTTTTTTTTCTGGAGCCATTTCTAGTAATTCTTTTAATCTCAGAGAGACTAGATTAACAGTACTCAGCTGATCTGAGTAGAAAACAGCTGATTCACCAAATACTGTGTAGTCAAATTAGACCATTATTATCATGAGAAAAGTGATAAAAATGACACATTAAATATTATTAAAATAGGCTAACACTTATAGAAAGGCTTCAGTGAAGGGCACAAGGCTGACGATTACAAAAATTACACCGACTGTCTACTGACTTGCTGTGATTCCTTCCCTTCAGAACTTATTAATGAACTCTGCAATTGAGCTATTCAATTGCATATTTTTTTTCTGAGCAACAACAGGAGCCACACTTAAATTCAGCCACTGAGAAATTTCTTTGACAACCCCCTGCCCCACCTCCTAGAAGCCCAATACTCTGCCCCTTTCAGAGCTCTTAGACTTTTCACTGAACTACTGATCTACCTCCCAAAAGACACACCTTATTAGGTCTGGTGCCAGAGAAGTTGGAAGCTGCCACAATCAGATATTGGATGTTTTTCAGATGCATCTGTTGTGGAGATTTTGCCAAAAGAAAGGTGTTTCTTTCCCATTATCACAACAAGATATTAGGAGCTTTATAAGAATTTAGGAGGTTTAGATTGTTTTTCTAGAAGACAAAGTGTTTTTTCCCCTTTCAATGCTATGACCACTAGTCTGACACATCTCATCTTGTGCCTGATCTGGGGGTATTTTCACTGCATTTTCCAGTCTTTGCTTCCTATTTCCATACTTTATTTTCATCATCGTCAGACCGAGTGTTTTCTTTTTAAATATTCCAAATATCTCACAGAATTGAAACTTGTGGGTTCCTTCCTCCAGAAATTCTTCACTTCTTTCAAATGAATTTAACTACAGAATCTTCTGATTTGGATTTGGGTCCAACATCAGAATTTGCAAAGCCTCACCTCCAGTTCTAGTGTTGCTAATTCCTGTAGCAAATGTTGCAATTTTAGACTAAATTTGTGAAACACAGAATACAAAATGCTGCATGTTTTGTTTTAGCAGATGCTTGCGGTTCTGGGAAGCATATCACCAGTGGTACAAGCAGCTTTGGAGCTCAGCAGTAATTCTTTCATTCCACCAACTCTTGAGTAAAGAAAATTGTAAACTAGTGTACTTCTCCTTCTTTATTGTGTAGAATAGGATAATTTCAACTGGAGGAAGCTGCTGTAGGAAGTTGGAACAAAACTGCACTAACCTCTGGTGGGAATCTGCAGTTCCTAAGCAAATCTTGCACTGACTTATAATACAGAAGTAGTATAATTCCATGTGGTTTTAGTCCCTTGTTAACAATTTGATTAAGGTTGTAGCTCTATGTCTGTTCGTATAAATTTTACACACTTTAAAGATACCAACATTTCATTTTCCCAACACAGGAATTACCAGACCTGATCATCAATAAAGCTGGAAGGTTTCCCAAGTTACTGCTTAGAGCCCCTAGTCCTTCACTCACAGCAAAATAAGAGTGCTTTTACACTGCTCTGCATACAAAGCTAGATGAAATCAGTATTTCACCATACTACATATTTAATAGATCTACGTGTGGTCAGCTTCAAAAATTACTGGCGTGCAAATATGTCCACCCAGGAGCAAACTCCAAAAACTGAAGGGTTTGTATCATGTGTAAGAGACGCAGTTGCAGGAAGAAAAGGATGGCCCTTGTGCTTGAGGCACAAGAGAAGACGGGAAGTAACAGAATCACCTTTTACCCCTCATTCTGCCAGAGCTGCTCTGTGATACAGCTCATATCACTGAAATAAGATTTTAAAGTTTGCTACCAGGTCTGTCTGTATCTTTTTTTTCTGTGAAGCGGATGGCAGCAATACTTGCCTACCTCATTGTTGTATCAAATTCAGTGATGTTTGAGAGGCAAACAAAAAAGTCCCTGACCTTGCACCTGTGAAGGGGGTTTGAGGATCCAAGAACTTGTATTGCCAAGGAAGAAATTAATTCCTTTAATCTCTAGCAAACTGTCACGTTAAAAGGACTGTAGTTTCGATATTTGTCTGTCAGAGTCCCAGGACTTTCACTGATTTACTATCAGAGTCCCACCAAAGGACTTTCACTGAATCAGATTCACAAATAATCAAAATTAGTTACTTTATTGAGAGCGACAGTTGCAGCTTCGAGATTGCCGTTGATAAATTCACTGACTACAATAGCGCTAATTACTTAAGGTTAATATTGCTAGCAAAAATAACGATAGTACAACAACCCGGGGTAACATTCACCAGAGGGTGAAAGGCGCAGTGCTTACCCACAAAGGCGTCCCTGCCTGGGGTGGAGGAAGAGAACGCAGCCCGTCGACTGGTCCGTCAGGTATCAAGTTTCTTCTCTCCCAATTTAACAGTCATTTTCTCCATCCTTTTATCCCCAAAATTACAAGGTTTCCAGGTTTCCCTCCCCTAGGTGACGTGTAGTATGATTTGGGTGGAGGGACGAGTGCTATAGTCATATATGTTTAGCATGATCTCTAAAATCTTCATTAGCATATACAGGGGTGTCAACTTTAATATGCATTTCACAGGTAATGAGGCAAAGGTCAATTACCAGGCATGGTAGCCTCTCAAGGAAACAAAGAGCTACACAAAGTCTCTGTTATCTTGATTTTACTGTCTCTGCTGACGAAAAGCAGGGCTGTCCTGGTTCCTCAAGACTACCCCGTTATTTATGTATCCTGTGATAGCCAGACAAGCCTTCACTCCCCTGGGTTGCACAAGAGATAGCAAAGCCAGTCTTAATTGCTCTTTGAGCACAGAGACTTCACCTCATTATCCAAATTCCACACAAACTGAGAGAATAGATAGAATGACTAAATGGCCTGTAAAAAAAGATACGAGTCTAGACAAGACCCAGCTGCAACGCTCTTGTGGTCTGTATCAAGAAGGATGGCTGTAGGTTTAAGGAGAGGAAGGGAATGTTGGGTAGCTCTATGGGCCAGCTGCTCCCTAAGGAAGAAGAACATGAATGCAATAACGCAGTGCCCGGACCAGGGACCTCGCCAGCCAGCAACCCAGTGACGGGAGCAGGACAGGCTTGGAGAAAACTGACAGTTTCAGCCATGAGGCTACACCTCCAGGCAAGTTCACAGCGATAAAGCAGGCCTGGGGTAAAGCTGGGAAGTCCACCCACGAGGATCGGGTCTGGTGAGAATAACCAGGGTCAGACACAGTCCTGTGATTGCTGGGCACGTCTGTACTGACAAGACAGGTCTGAAGACAAGCCAGGAAATGGGTCCAAACCAACAGGGTCTACGCCAGGCAGGGCTGTGATGGAGCGTGAGCGAGCAGCACTCCCACAGCATCGCTGGGGCAGGGACTGACGGCACCAGGCTGAGCTGAAACAGCGTCCTGTGT
Source organism: Larus michahellis (assembly GCF_964199755.1). Lineage (NCBI taxonomy): Eukaryota > Metazoa > Chordata > Aves > Charadriiformes > Laridae > Larus > Larus michahellis. The sequence continues at coordinate 102,218,082 of NC_133897.1, read as the reverse complement.
CGTGGGGATGGTCGGAAAGGGCTTTTGGTCCTCTGACACTGCATTTTGTTTTTTACTTCCTATATGATCTCTGTATGATGATTCTCTGCCTACCATGTATAAATGATCCCCTACCTCACAAGGATACAAAAGTCGCACGCACAGTGGTTTTGTTGTAGCTGAACAGATATTGCTAACTTCAGTGGGATTCTTAGTGCGAGCACCTGCTCGCCAATAGTAAGTAGCTAGCATCCATTTGACCATGATATGTCATTTTTATCAAGCCAAATTTATCCCTTTTTTCCCAGGAAAATAGTAAAGAAAGGAGACAGTCCTGATGAATTGTCAATCTAATGATGGTAGTTTAAATTCAGGGGTCTCCACTGATCAACGGTTCAAACCAGGTTTCAGGTTATATGGTTAAAGGCACAGTTCATTCACTTAATTCTAACTCTGCCAGTTACAAAATAAATGCAACAATTTTCAGATTAATCATACTACTTTGCTTTTGACAGATATTTCTGATGACCTTTTGGTTCACTAAAGCTGCATGTAAGTACTGCAAGCTAAATCCGTGTTGTTCAGGGCAGTCTAATCCTACCAGATGTTGATCATAAGAGACTCCTAATGAATGAGAACTGGTCAAACCAGATGGATTATCCAGTCAGTTATTTTACTAAGATTCCCTGCTGCCGAGATTTATACTGTGTACTTTAAAATGTTGTACTGTAGGAGTTTGAGTACAGAGATATAAATATATGTGTACAAAACAAATGCACGAATTATAAGAAAAAAATATGTCCTCATTACACGGACAAAACGTAAATTGTGAGTAATTGCAAAGGACAGATTACAATTTCTTGGATTAGTAAAGACAGAGATCTCGCTATATAAGATGCATTACAAGCAAACGTAATTATCCCTATTTTCATTCCAATGAAACAAACACATTACTCACATTTAGAGGCTTAGAAGCACTGAGTGAAACTTACTTTAAAGAAATACTGTATCTGGAGAAGAGAAATTGTGTAATACTAAATACTGGTACTTGTCATTGCTCTTAGATATAGAAAAAAACTGAGGTATACTTTCATTGATATACACATCATTTGGAATTACAAAAATGAAAGAGGAAGTAGAACCTTATTTTGAGCAGAGAGACAACACAAAACAAAATATAAAGCATAGATAAACTGAAAAGAAATAGTAAAATATTATCTTAGGTTTTAGGAAAGAGTCCCATTACAAAAACTAAATACATCTTATTGCATAAAGAATAAATAAAATCAGAGATGCGCTGTTATTTCCTTTTTTGTTGAAAAAGAAATCAGATATTTTTAAAAAAAACCACACATTTTGTGTGAGAGGAAGGGAAGGAGGAGTCCTGGGATATTGCTTTTTTACTTGGGAAAACTGTTGGTACAACGTTTCAAGAAAAATATGACTGTTTCATTGAACTAGGACTCTAGCACATGCATCTAACCTGGAAAAAAATGCAATCAATGTAACTCTTGCCTGCAAGATGTGCCTGAGTGTTTCAGGCTGAGTGTTTTGGACTAGAGTAATAATAATAATGCTAACAATAATAGAACAAAAATAGGATATTGTATTGTTTTATTTTTTACATATATAATACCTCTTCCAGCTAAAATAATGCCAATTTTCCTCCTTTATGCCTGGAATGTCAATGTGGTAAATATGACTTCACATAAAACCTACATATGCATGACTACCACACAGATCATACCTATTTAAACATAAACCTTTAAAAAGTCACATATAAAATGCTCTAATTTCCCCCAAAATTCTCTAAGGTAGAAAAATTTCCTTCTCATGTTTTTCGGTCACAGAAGCAAAACATAATCATGAACGCTGATGTTAAACCTAATAGTTGTGGGTAAAAAGAATTAATAGGAATTTAGGGTTCTTGTGGTAGGGGGGATTTTTTTTTAGGGGCTTTTAAGGTGGCTTACAAACAATTCGAGTTAGAAGGTGATTTCTCTGCAACAAAAAGATAAAATCAATCCATCTTATCAAGAGGTGGATCGCTTGCTATCAGGCATTCAAAGATGCCACCATACTACAGTAAAGTAAAAATTTAGCTAGGAAAAAGAAAAAAGGATCTGCACTCTGACAAAGTATGAAGCGATTAAGTTCCACTTAATCCACAAGCGTGTTATGGACCTGCAGAATAGGTTGAGCAGGACTTTAAGCAGTCCGAAGAACCAAATTCTCTTTAATAAGACTGGATGCCAAGACAACTAAACACACAAGTCAGTAGTACAGCAGGGAGGGAAAAGGCACAGTACATTCCTTACAGGAAAAAATGCAGAATGCATTGCAAAGCCAGAAAGGATGCCAAAGATGGTAGGCAAGGACTGAAAGTTATAGAATCATAGAATCACCTAGGCTGGAAGGGACCTTTCAGATCATCGAGTCCAACCGTCAACATAACTCTGACAAAAACCATCACTAAACTATATCTCTAAGCACTATGTCTACCCGTCTTTTACATACCTCCAGGGATCAAGAGTTAATAATATATGCTATAAGAAACAACAGCAGTTCACATGAAGATTTCAGGGGCATTGATGAACAAAACTGAAGAAGAAAACATACACAAAATACACTTCTGGTTCCTTCAGTGTGAGATACCACCTACAAAACTGAAGGCAATGTGGTTCGGACGGCTTCCAGGTGAGCACAACAAACACTCTTCTACAAGCTTATCAGACTTGACTCAGAAATAGCAGAACAAAAGCAACGGGTCTGGAGGTTGTAATATTACATAACAGGAATTGTCACGCTAGGTATTACGAAAGTAAATAGGGGCCACACTGAGAATAGATTATTTAATAATTTGTAAACGAATGCCAGAAGCACAAGCAATTAAGCAAGACTTTAGAAATGCTTGTTTATTAAAGTAAGTGGATGTAACAGGACTACTGAAAGTTGGTGCAAGCAGTGAAGTACCTAGGAGTGCTGAAATATTGAACACAACCTTGGAGGGAATGTAGAGGCAGACAAGTAAAGGTGCTCTACGTTATTATGTGTGGAATGTAATTAGAACATTAAATGCAAAATATAAAATATATCTGGATCTTCAGACAAATAAAATTGCACAAGGGTTAGACTGTGTTTAGACAAAAAAATACCTCGAGAAATATTTTTTTTAAAAAAATACTTAGAATACATAGCAAAGTGCTTTATAGTGAATTTGGTCTAGATTAGGAAGTAGAGAACAGAACAAGATGGAAAGTCTCATGCTATTACAGAAAAAAGAACAAATAACAGCTTAGAAAACTATCATGAATTTCTTTTGAAGCACACGCTATTACACCATTCTCAAAAACACTTCTCTAGTAGTTTGCACGTAGCAAATAGGCTGATCACTGAACCAAAAATTAGGGACTCAACATCTGATTACATTATTACAGGTGGACAATGTATAGTACTCATTAGTAATTCTTACATTCGCACATTTCAAACACATTTATTACTCAGAAAGAGCCCATTTACTAAAACAAGTCTGAGTAGAATTCATTGAGAGGCATAATTCAAACAAAGCAACGGGAATGATAATTAAATATTGTTTAAGAAAATGTTATCAGTGCCAAAAGAGCTATGATTTATAATTACAAAAGGAAGCATCATTATGTAAAATCCTCCTTGATTAAGCAGAATGAAAGCAACAGTAACATTTACACATTTACAGTCTATCCATCCATGATGGATTAAATATTTTTTATTGCAACACTAACTAGGAAAGGTGTCACACAGATATTGCCGAAGTTAAGATAAATGAGCATTTCTAAGGAATGTGTCGTCTCATCCATAAATAGATGTCTAAACCAGGTGAGATGAATTGCACCCTGGAAGTGGTTCTCTCTTTTCTTCGTTAACTATAAATGGAGCTTAGATGATTCTCAGATACAGAGAGTTACAGAGAGCCGAACTGTAGCTGAATCCCAGGCCTCAAAATCTAACCCTGTCTCAAAATGGTGTTCCAGTACTGGCAGCATCCACTGAAACTTAGAAACCCCAAAGATCCCTTACCTTCAAAAAATGTTCTCAGGACAAGGTCAAAGGAGTCGGCTACTTCCCTGCATCCTTTCTCAATCCAACCACACAACCACCGAGGGAGAACACAGAGGTCCTTCTCCTACTTCTTGTACAAACCATAGGTTTTGTGAAAAGCTTGGAAGTCTTTATCTATCTGGCATTTTTTCTTTCAGAAAACTTGGGCCAAGTTTGAAGTTTTGCTATGCACTCGGTTGCCGTACTGAAGCTATTGTTATTTACTAACCGTTTAATTGCATCAGATTCAGGGGACTATGTCAACATTTATGAAAATCTCTGCATCCAGGAGTAAGAGTTGTTATCAACTGAAAACTATGAATACATGCCTCAGTGGGAAACCAAAAAGAAAGAAACATTTATCTAATATAAAAATTGCATGACAGTTGATGAAGGTGAGATTATAGAAAACATACCTGTGAGAATGCGGGTGATATGAAATTATTACTATTTCAATAATCGTCCAAAATAGCAATCCACATTCCTCAGACTTCCTAAATGCAGAAAGGTCATCGATAAGAAGCTAAGAGTTAATTCTGCTCTATGCCTGAACCATGGGAATAGTTGTCCTCTTTGCAATACACTGGGGTATTTAAGGCTTTAGGGGTTTTAGGATTGGAGAGACAGGGTTGCTTAAAATTGGAGAACAGCTTAATAAAGCATTTCATTAACTGACTTTCCACTTTGCAATGCTCTGCTACAAACAGTTTTGTTTACATCAACTCTGTAGAAAAACACCCTGTGGTTTAAACTTTGTAAGTCTATTTTTTTTCTTCCAGGTGAAAAGGGGAAAACAGACATTACTTCAGGGATCTGAAGATCATCACATGATAACGTTGCACCAAATAGTAATGCTAATATAAACAGCCTGAAAATTTTACCATATCAACCATGCTTCAGCCTTCCTTCTAGAAAAAGACAGAAATTATGTTCTGTATCTTCTGACCCAAACACGTTCTGCTACAGTAGAGAACTAAATTAGATACTAGCTAGAGTAATATTACTGAGCAGATGTCAGAGCAAGCAGGTCAGGAAAAAAAAATGTCCAGAAAACAAAAGTATTAGGGTCTATGCCCTTTGAATAGGCTTAAAACATACTGCAACAGAATATTTGCCCTAAGCAAGAGCTGAAGACCAAGATACCAGAATGATCTGGCAAAAGTAAAATTAACCAGTACTATCCATGTCCTTCTCTTTCCTTTTTTTGGGGCCATCAGCACACCCAACAATACCAATTAAGGTTTTAAATAAATTAGGGGTGTACCTTCAACACAATTCTTCCTCACCTGCAAATTAAAATCAAGTTTGTTGACTTGTTCAATAAAGAGTTGTTAATCACCTATTTGAGGAAGAGACACCTTAAGAACACTGAAGCACAGATTTCTGTGGAAGTTATCCCCATGGAAGGAAGGAGCAGCCATGTAGGAGATATGGCTGCGCACCCATCTTTGACTACTGCTGCTACCAGAAAGAACAGCAGTGGCCAAATTCTGCCCTACTATTAATCCGCCAACTATTAATCATTGTAGGAAACCTCATTTGAGTCCACCTATCAGTGAACGCTTCCTGAAGAAATGTCTTCATTTTACTGTTCTATTTCCAAACCAAAAAGAGGAGAGGTGATCCTAGAAAACGTCAAAAAGGCACACAAAGTGGAAGCGGATCACGTGCAAAATTAATGACATCCAACATGTAGTTAGCATTGTAATGTCACGCATTGACTCAGGAAAAAGGATAAAATGAAAAATAAAGCTGGCAAACTCAAGACTAATAAAAGACCCCCAGGCATACGATTTCAACTACTTAAATGTATTTTGAAAAAGGTGCCATGCACTTGATACAAATCAAACTGTGCTTTTCTAGGAAGCCCATGAAGTGGCCCCCCGTCCCTTATACATAGTGGGAAATTGAAGTTCCAGGGTGCTTAAAGGAGGGAGAAAGTTGCTCTAAGTCTGCAACAGGAAAAATAGTTGATGTTTATTTGGCACTCTGGCATAAGGTGAGCTACCTGGGGAGAAGCAAGTTACAGGCTAAACTACTATTTTTGCTTCTAATCTCTCTTTTTCTCTCTCCCTCCTCCCCCCTAGGACCTGATAATGGCAGTATCATCTATTACGTTGCTGATTCTCCCAAATTCATCACGAGAGACATGACTGTCCTCTACTGAAGGCTTTGAAGAGTAACCACTTCTCTTAAAAAAAAAAAAAGTAACTTAAAAATGTGTAGTCATAATCACATGCTTTTTCAAAAGCATGAATTTAGATAAGCAAACTAGTTAACAGCTCAGTTAACCCATGCTAGTTAAATTAATTCAGTTAACATACGCTATGCTAACTTTAAATTACATTCACTTTTTAATCTAAGTTAAAGTAAGGTAAAGCAAGATAAAGTAATGGCTCTATTGGAGCATTTTCATCCTATTTTCTAGGACTACTAGATGATTAAACATTATTTCAGAATTTGAGGATTATCCCTCAGTCCTCCAAGTTTAAAAAAAATACAGAAGCTATATTAACATTTTTTTGAATATTGAATAAAACCTTGCAGCAACATTTCCTGCAATGGTGTATGACTGTTATTTCACACTTTATTTACTTCAGAATCCTCAGAAGGATGCCATATGGTGGTGATAATTTACTGTACTTGAGCGTCTCAGTTTGATTCACATACTTCCTCCACTGAGATTTCAATTGTCAGCTGAAGCTTTCCTCCAGTTACCTGTGAAAAGTCCTTCTAGAAAAGGAATTTTCCCCTGGCTCTTGTTCATATCTTTTTGAACTCTTTAATGCCTTTGTTAATTGCTTTTGCCCTTTCTCTTCTCCTTGAGCAGACTTCCACGTTATGAAATTTCTTCCTTCTAATATCTTTTCCTGAAACTTCTTAAATCACAATAATTCTTGGTATATTTTATATCAAGTCCTTTATAAATGAATTCTGCACATTATTTTATGTTATTCCAGATGGGATTCTGAATAGGCATTATGCTGCACCTTGGCATATTGTCTTAAGCAGCCGTACTGGGGCTGCACTCGTTCTTACAACAGCGAAGTTAAAAATACCGTGGTGGCATCTTTTCATTTCATTGGCTTCGCATTCTCTTTTCCTGCAGAGGAATCCTCCAGGGTCATATTAATACAAGCTATTTAGTTTAAGAAAGTAAAGCCAATTTTATCCATGACTGGAAAATGATACAGAAATACAGGCAGTTTATCGGTACCATCTGAGAAGTCGTCCCTAATTCAGTATGGAAACCAGGAGACAAAATAATCTTCTAGTTTTTCTAAGAATTACTTGAAGTGTGTTACACTACAAATTAAGCAAGCAGTTTCATTCTGTGTCTTTGGGCAACTTGTTGGCAACTTCGGGTCATGAAAATTATGTCTGTTTGTTATGGACTGGTGATTGTCTCCCTGACTATGCGTGCTAATACTTTTTACTGTCACTGCCCTTTTCATTTTAACATTACGGATTGTGCCTGGAATTCACAGAACACCTGGAATCAGACTTTATCCTTCTGTATCCCCACAAGAACTAACAACAATCTGGCATGAAAAAATGTTCTGTACCTTCGTAAGCATATGTAATGCTTTATTTTAGCTCTCCCAGGGAGAAGAGAATACACATGGTGTCATTAAGGGTTATGCATTTGACGTCACCAAAACTGAACAATCCCCTTAAAAATAACTTCTCCCTCTTTCTGAGTTTTAAATACATTCCATTCATTTGCAACATGTTTTTAATTCATCTAAAAGATAATACAATTTAGCTTTTTTTAAAAAAAATGTAACATTAATATCCTGTAACATTAATCTCCCTCCTTTAAACAAGATGGAGATCTAGAAGGACAGGGAATAATCCCAGTAGCCCATACAAGCAAACTCTGTTCTGGCAAGAAGAAGCCAGACTGGACTGTGAGTCTGGAGAAAGGCATTCACTTTGTTTAGATGAAGTTCTTTTTTTTACAGAACATTTCTGTTAAAGTTGTGCAGGCATATTTAAATTTAGAATTGTGGATCCTGCAATCTCAATAATTTGAGTTTCGTGGAGAGTTTGGTGGATAATATCTGGAGAAGCTTGTTTCCATAAAACTATGGGCACTCCAAAGTGCCAGAAGTGTAGGTGGTACGACAGCTCTTAAGAAACCACCATGATATCTCTACAGGAGACATTTCACTATGTCTACCAACCACTCATCACTAATTTGAGTGAATAAAAGGTTTAAATATCAATTGTCATGGAACGAGATTCTCCTCCACGGGGAACACAAAAGTTACTACTGGTATTTAGGTCTAAAAAGGTATAATAGAGAAGGAGTAGGGGAATCCTCCCTCTTTCTCTCTCCCTCTCCCCTGCCAATTCTCTAAGTCACCGTGATGTGATCCCCCTAAGCATGGTCCTAAAGGAGAAGAGAAATTAAGAAAGTGAGAGTATCTTATAATGCAGCACATCTCTTAGTTTCCCATCCTTTCTCCAAACTGTTGTAGAATAGAGTGTAATAGATTAATTTTCAGCGTTACAAAGGGAAGTGACATGCACGTGTCTTCACGTAGTATCTTAGCGTGAAAAGAACCTACAGGAATTGAATGGGACATTTTACTACAGCTATTTATCTTAGTGAAAACAATGATACCCAGAAGCAGATCAACTACCCCCATAGGAGCTGTGCTGGATTCAAGGGATCATATAAAAGGTGGTGCCTTTACTGTGAACATCTGTAAAGTTCATGATGCATAAACATAGTTTCTCGTGTTAAGGCTCTGACAAAAAGGGCTAATGGATTTCCTTGCATTTATTAATAAAGAGGTGTCAATAACCTCATTACATAAGACAGACAAAAAGTATTGTGCTGGAGTTTCTGGTCTACTGTGGACATTTCTGAGGTATATTTTCCAACAGGTATGAATGTGCTCTGCCTATTCTTGAACCTACGTAACCACAATGAGATGCAGCAGCAAACTAAGCTAACGTGCTCTGGCTCTATGGCAGTGGTCTCCAAACTTTTTTGATTACGTACCCCTTTCAGTAAAAAGCTTTTGGGCATGCATACTCAATGTATGTATTTATAAATTATATACATTTTCTTCCTAATGTACTAATATATTTTGTTCATTATAAAACATGCACAAAAATAGAAATTTAAAAGAAGGAGATCAGGATTAAATAATATTTTTTAAAATTCATTTGTTAAAGGTATAAAAAAAGCCTTTTTGCTCTCACTAAAGCAATGTGATTGAATATCCTTCATTATTTTCTATAATCTTGGTTTAACACTTAGTGATACAGCAATTTGAAGGTCTGATTCTAAGTCCAGTTTATTCTGATACTTGGTATTAATGGCTGCTAGCTGTAAATGATACTTCACAAAGATACGTAGATCCAAATGGAGGACATACATCACTGGCTACACTTATTAAACTATGATATTATTTTTTAAAAACATACATCACTGGCTACACTTACTAAACCATGACATTATTTTTTAGGTCCCATCCACCAATTATGCAAAGATTTTTGTTGAATATTGGCTAGTAAGTTTCCATCTTCCCTGATGGCAATCAGTTGTTCTTGCCAACTAATCAGAAGGTGTTGCATTTGTATATATCTAACTGGGTTCAAAACCCACTGAAACTGTTGTTGGGAAGATTTTTTAACTGGCTAGAAAATTCAGTTTCCATGTTTTTTAAGTGTACAGATATGAGAGTATTTATTAGGTGCCTAGCTTCCATCATTTTTGGCAACAAAATCATGCAACGATCAAAACATTTCCAAACATCTGTTTCCAAAATGCTCTCTCCATAGCACAAGTTCCCTCCGAAAAGCAGTGAATTTCTCACTCATTGTTAAAGCATCACTTTCACGTTGAAGGTCCACATTAAGTGTGTTTATTTTTTTGAAAATCTCTGCTATGGACAGCTTCTTGTCATCACAGAAAAGGTCAGCAAGTTTGGAACACTTGACTTTTTGTAGAAGAAAAATGCATAATGTCTTCAAGTTCGACAACTCTCGTTAAGCATTTCACCATAAGAAAACCAGTGAACCTCTGTGGGGTACAAAAGATTTTTGTGGTCGCTCCTTGCCTCATTACGGAGTATTGTAAATATCCTGCTATTAAAAGGTCTTGTTTTTGTAAAATAAACCACATCGATAGCACCCTGCAGCACTTCATGCACTTTCGTCTCCACCTTCTTTGCTGCAAGAGCTTGCCAACAACTGAAGGAATTTCACGTGTGATGCCAGCTGCCCAACACATTTTTTTATTCCAGTCAATGCAGCTGCTCCCTTAGCAGTTACACTTACACAGTTTTTCCACAAAACATCGGTCTTATTAAAGAAGTCCCTTACTGTTGAGAATGTATCTTCTCCAGTACATCTCTCCTTTAGCGGCTCACAAAAAAAGTACTTCTTTATCTATTTCATTATTGAAGCAGAATCCAGCAAACACCATAACCTGCGACACATTAGAAGTATCTGGACTTTCAATCAGTTGCGTAGCAAACCTCCCACTCCGTGTGATTTGTTCTAATATCTCTTTCTTCAACTATTCTGTTCATCTTCAACAGTATTTGCTGACAAAGGAATGAACTTCAGTTTGTCGACACATTGTTTTCCATGCATTATTTCAGCCATTTTTACCGCAGTGTTTCCCCAATGGCATGCGGCTTTTTGTCTTTTTCTATTAGGTAAGAAACCTCAGAAAATGCTTTTAAACATTTATCATTATGTTTAGTTATGTAAAGTACTGAACCAAGTATCACGTGACTTCAAACTTCACTGAAAAAATTGTAGAGGTTTGTCTTCATGTTCTGGATGCTTAATTTTTAAATGTCTTTCTAATCGTGATGGCTTCATAATAGCTAATGTCTCAAGGCACAGTGTACACTTAGGGTCAGGTTCATCATTAGCAACAGTAGCTATAAATCCATATTTCAAACAGTCGTCTTGATATTTTTACTTTTTTTTTTTTGGCTGACTTCTTATCAGATCTGGTTAGCTTGTCATTGTTTTTACCCATAATATGGCTGATGAAGGTAAGTGAACTAGCGGCAGAAGTGCCATTTTCTTCTTCCTCGTTTGTGCTGCCTTGGCCAGTATTATCTCCAACCTGCGATTTCTTTGCAGAAGTCTTTCTAAGCCACTTGTCCATTTTGTAGTTTAGTAAAAACTAGATAATATAATCCATAAATCCACGTAACTGGGCGCATGTAAACTGTAATACATGGCAATACGCTGGAAGTGAAGGAATGAGCAAGGATGCCACTGTCAACCCCTCCACACTGTGGAGTACCCACTCTTCCCTCAGGGCACCTCATGAACCCCACAGGGCCATCTGACATACGGACCAAGGAAACGCGCTGCTGTCAATCTGTATATTAAATATTAATAAAGCTTAATTTCTTCCTTATCTTTTTTTAATATAAAAATAAATCTAAGTGGAAGTTCAACTCTTTTCTTCCTGCACCCCAACAGATCGTCTTGCACCCCCCCCCGGGGGGCAGACCCCCCCCATTTGGAGCCCACTGCTCTATGGGATCCTTAGCCCTGCTCGCAGCTAGCTGGGCACAGTTCAGAGTTTGCCAGCATCTCTCTGGATTGCAGCATGGATTGCAGGCAATCTCTGCCCACCTGCAAAAAGACATACACTTCAAGACATATGCTTATAAGACAGACATATGCTTAAAGTACCTAGAGCCCTTACACACTCCTCTCCCAAGACTAGAGATAGCCAATTCTATCCAGTTTTTCCACTAAAAGCAATGCCAAGAAAAAACCTCAAAATTTAGAGGAAAACCGGAAGATTGATTTGCAATTTGGAAATAGACTGTACAGTAAGAGAGTAAATGAGCTAGCTCTAAGACGGATTAAGACAGAACTGAATCATGATGATACAGTCTGTACATGATAAATTACCTACTTAAGGAGATTTTCTAACTCCAATCTCTTTAATCTAGCAGACAAAAATACATAAAATATGGTGACTGGAAGTTAAAGATTAAATAAGACACATTTTTTTAAATGTGTATCGCTAACCCTTAGGACAGTGGCAAAGATTATAGTAAATTTCCCAGCCGCCTTGTGTTCTTGAGCATGAATACATGGGAAATAATACAATTATACATATATGGATTGGATTCTGTAGCATCTTTCTTTAGAAAACCAAGAAAATATCTGGGTTTTGACTATAGAAAAATGACTTTATGCTAGAGATATCATCAAGCTTTCATATTTTGAAGTTCTTACTGGCATCCACTCTAACCCCCACTCCAAAAGATACTCTTTTATTTATTTGCTCCTCAGTGTCTATGTTGACAAAATGAGAATAAATACTTGTAGACAACAAAAACATCGAGTTCTTTTAAACTATTTAGGATCTACAGATGAAAAACACCGATGATTTCCATTTCACTGATGGGAACCTGAGCACAAAGCAGTATAATGTGATGTACTGGGTCTGGCTGGAATGAAGTTATGAAGACAGCTTTCTTCACAGCAGCCTCTGCGGTGCTGTGTTTTGCATTTGTGGCTAAAACAGCCATGATAACCCACCAGCGTTTTGGCTATTGACAAACAGTGCTTGCACAATGTCAAGGCTTTATCTCTCCCACCCGCCCCCAAAAGTCAGTAGGCTGGGGATAGGTAAGATGCTGGGAGGGGACACAGATGGGTCAGTTGACCCAAACTGACCAAAAGGATATTCCATACCATATGATGTCGCGCTTAGCAACAAAAGCTCAGGGAGAGATTTTTACATTTTACTATGCAATACCGTATTAAGATCGACTGGTACGTAGCAGGCTTTTTAAAGAAAAATACCAAGATTTTAATGCCAGAAGGAAATGTACCAATCATTCAGTCTGAACTCCTGCAAAACGGGGCATAATGCTTTAGTCAGAAAGTACTTCATCGAAACCGTGTAACGGAGGTTGACAGGATCATACTGATAATTGAAAATGTATCTGCATTCAGTATTGGTCTACAGTTTTATTGTAAATTGACACAGAATTTCTACCATAGCATCAAAGGATCTGGCAGCCTTGTTTAAGGTTACCTGAATTTCTAGTAAATGTAAATCACTTCATCATGAATTACCACAGGCTGCTAAACATTGATTCAGCAGATATTTCCCCAATAAAAATTAATCCATTTAATTGCATGTAACCCTTTTCTTATGCAAAAATGTTAAGCCAGTACACAAATCCCAGCACGTTCCATGCTTCAGTCAGAACTGCCTGGTTTGCTGACTTTGATTACTGTCACTAAACTTCAGTCAATGAGAATAGCTGTCACAACACACCAATGCTCTACTGTATTTTTGGTAATGGACTATGGACAAGGAAATGCTAAGAGGCTAGCATCTGGAAAAATCAGATTAAATGTTGATACTCGTGTTGTGTTGTACTTGGAAGTTATGGAATTGCCAAGTTATCTGCCCGTTCCTGAAGAAGAATGCGGTGTTTAACTTTCCCCCGTACTCCTGAGCATGTTATAGCATGGATCCTACAGGTTCTGAGTGCTTGGAGCCAGACTGCTTCACTATCAGCTTTATGGTGGTTTCTTTCTGGGCCCCTCCTTAGCTGGAATTAAATCAGAAGAATTAAATATTAACTTTTCGTGGAAGAAGCAACGCTGTATTTGTGAAAAATATTTCCTCAAGTTGCTTAGAGTGGCTTTATCCAATTCTTTATCCTGACTGGGTGGTAACAAACTCACACCACAGTGTCACCCCTACTGGCCTCTCCTCCAATTTTGCCAAACTCTCGGCCAGAACATCATCACTCATGTAGAAGAGATCTATGTGTCCAAGCTGCTCCTTCACAATAGAGGGCAGCCCAATCCTCCTCATTCTTTGTCTGTGTTTCCTGTTGTGCTTGCATCCATCCACCGCAGCAGACCAGCCACGTAAATTCTCCCACTGTCTCTCAGTTATTCCATTGATGGGACCTGGTGACTGCACGTGCAGCTGAAGTTCCTCCTGCTTGTTTCCCAGGCTGCACGCATCTGTGTACGCTTGAAGCAGGTGTCCCTTCACCCTGCTTTATTGTTCAAGACGAGAGGTAACAGGCACAAACTTGAACATTGGAAGTTCCATCTAAACATGAGGAGGAACTTCTTTACTTTGAGGGTGACAGAGCACTGGAACAGGCTGCCCAGAGAGGTGGTGGAGACTCCGTCTCTGGAGACATTCAGAACCCACCTGGACGCCTTCCTGTGCAACCTGCTCTAGGTGACCCTGCTCTGGCAGGGGGGTTGGACTAGATGATCTCCAGAGGTCCCTTCCAACCCTACCATTCTGTGATTCCTGAAGTCTCTCTTGTTCCCATCACCCTGCAACCTGTGCTTTTGACCTCTGCCTACCATTATGTCACTCAATTGTGAGTCATAATCTCCCTCCCCTGAGGTTCCTAGTTTAAGTTAGCAAATGGAAAGCAGTAGGAATCTGGACAGTATCATTGATTTTTTTCTATTCAGATACCTCAACTTAGGGTGAGAGGTGGACATGGACTATAAAGGAAACCTTAGCCTAGACACCACTGCTTAGGTGGCTAACATTACACAAAATGAATCTCAAACACAAAGCAATTCCTGTGAGCAAAGGGTACATTCTGGCCTTGAGGAGTCAGTTATGCTGGCATGTTCTCAGCGCATCATTAAAGCTGAAACTTTACATGGGCCAAACACCTTTAATACGGTGACTATTTAAGACAAACAAGTCTAAATCTAGTCTTCTTTATAGGAAAGATGGAAAAAGGTCTGTTTTACCAAGTGTACTCAGAATCAATCTTTACCTAGTTTTGTAGCTAAAAATTTGCCTAAGGCAAATTGGTCATCAATATACAGGAATCCTGCCTGAGAAAGAAAGGCACAATCAAAGGTAAATTTAAGAAATTGATGGTAAGTATTTTATATGGAAAAAATAAACAAACAAGTTATACAAAGCATTTTAAGGACGCAAAGTTTAAGCTAACACGGCAGTCAGAGTGTGGGGGGTTTCTTTAGTCTTGCATTTGTAGAGCTGCACAAAGGAAAAGTAATTCCAATAGAAAAGAAAAGCTGAAAACAAGTAGTTTCCAGGTGAAAGCATGTTGACAAGGTCTTACTTTTTGCCTTTGACAGGCATTTGTCCTAAAGTGCCTAATATTCATATAAACAAAAGCATCCATGAAACCATGAGTGATGGAATCCACCACAGAAACCTTCATAGCAAACACCATGGGTTTTCATTTCAGCAAGCTGGACGAGCGAAGCAAAGCTGGTCTGAGGGCAGACCTCAGGACCGACTGCAGAAGGCTGACAAGGGTAACACAGAGCACTTGTCTGTTCCACCAGTGCACGAGCAAACACTTTTGCAATCATTAGACCTGACAGAGGCAAAATATGAGATTTTTACTAGGCTGTAGGCAAATTAGTTTGCTAGTACATCAGGACATCATACAAGCTGAAATTAAACAAATAAAGCTAAAGTGAGGAAAACGACTGGAAAGCAAAAGAAGAGCTGAAGGCTACACAGCATACCGCAGCATATCATAATCAAAAGATAATTCATATATTTCCCTCTTCTCCTTCTTCAGGGCATACCATTTCAATGTGATGCAGACAGCCCTACAATCTCTGGTACTACAAGGAGTGTAATTTTTCAGTATAGCTAAAGAAATATCTCAGAGCTGGGAACTTCGCAAGCAACACACTGCATGAGCATGGCAATTTGGATCACTGTAGCCTAGGGGTCTCTGACCTCTTATGAATTCTTACTGTCATTGTCAGGACTGGATACCAAGCCCTATAGTAAAAATGCAGATTTATATAATTTGTTCTAACCATTTTCAAACAGATTTTCCTGTCTTATACCTTTCTACTCATGATTTTAATGCTGATATAAATTGCTGTCTTATAGTCTTGATGTCTTGATGTCTTGAAAAGACATGTGGACATGTTTTTGATGAAGCTGTGTGATGAAAATGGCTTGGAGGAAATGAAAGGATATACACTTTCCATGGATAAAAGTAGTGCAACTGGATTCTGCAGCCCCATTCTGTTTACAATTAGTATCTCATATACAGAATCACTGTAGACAGATGAAGGATACTGTACCTCTACCTGAAGAATACCATACCTCTACTACATATGACCTCAACAGACAGCAGGATCACAGAAGGGAAGTTTTCAAGCTGGAAGCATGACAACATTCAGAGAAGTTCAGCACAAAACAAGGAGGAAAAGTGGGCCAAGTAAGGTCTGGGGAAAACATCCCCGCTTCCTTCTCAGTGATGGCAAACAAGCCTTACTGTGCCCTGTGCTTGAAGGCAAGAGGAACTGTGGGGGAGTATGGTTCTAAATTGAATTGGAGATTTGTTTTATGGATGGATTCTTGCTTCTGTAGGAAGCCACAGTTTCAGCAATCACCATGCAAAGCACCACTCCTGATACCTGCAAAGCCATAGCCTCCTGGTCCCCACACACACACAGAGTAATGCATTTTTCTAAATACTCTTGTTTATTTACTCATTAGGAAAGATAACTGCATCCTAGGGTATGCAAATGAGATGGCCTAACAGCTTCCCCCAGTCCTCGATACCTTTTTGTTCTGTCTGGCAAGTTGCATTTGATCACAGAGTATTATTGAGGGAGCTTTGGCCTGCCCATTAGAGCCTACTAATGCCATATACCGTCTTGTCTCTCATGGTGCTGTTTTAGTTTCTCTTAACAACCCCTATTTAGATTGGGGATGCAAAACATGTCAGAAAAAATTTCCATTATGTCTATATGCTGCAAAAAAAGGCACAGTAAAGATGCTCCTGCTCATGCCACATTACTAACCGTGCATATCTAGGGAACGACTAGAACAGTCTCCGCATGAAAAAGACCAGCATCTGCTCATTTCTCATTATCCAAACAACTGCCAGCTCAATGGCCATATACGGGCTGAATTCTAAAAAAAGTATTGTAAGTGAAACATTCTATACAGCGCTATCTAATTCTGTTCTGTAATCCTCCTCCCTTTAGTACACGTGTAATTTGCAGAATGAAGTACAGGAATTCACCACCCACCTTCCTCCCCAAGAGCAGAGCAGAGCAAATATAAGCATTTCTTGTTATGCATCTGTTTAAGAGTATCTGGACACATTCCGTATTTTCCAGCTACGCCATACCCTTCTGGAATGGGCTGTGCTCCCATTTATCATGGTAGCAAAAGTACTTGGAGTTACTGTCAGAAAAGGATGCAGATATCTGCCACTCTGCTGATTAGGTCTCCATCCTGGCTGATGTGAGTTTGAATTCCTTTCAGAAGATTGAAAGAGAAGGGAAAATAAAAGAGGAGAAGCTAAGGCAAAAACACCATCATCTGCAGCAGTAGCTTTCTGAGTGAAAGGACTGACCTCCATTCAGCCTTTGAAGTACAGATGGTAGCACTCTGGGGTCCAGAAAATGATTCAGGGACGTGAATCCTGCACGTACAGAAGCACATCTCTATAGCCCCAAAGGCTTTAACTCCCTGGAAAGTGGCAGGATTTATAATACGCTGAAATCTTAAGGCTGACTCTTGGCTGCCTTTGCTAGTTCCTTGATCTGTGTGCTGCCACCTCTGAATCTGATTTTGGGAATGCATCCAAAAACGATTTATACACTACCCCATCAACTGTGTAAGGAGGAAGAACAACTAAACTCCATGGTTCTTGGAGCTTGGGACAAGGAGCCTAAACACTTTTACAGACCTAGCTTTATCAGACTCCTTAAAGCTTTCTCTAATGCCAAAGAAATTGCAAAGAGCTCTGGAGATGAAGCTAAGACAGTCACTGCAATAACATTTTTAGTGAATTTAACTCCTATTTAACATGTATGCAATTTAGCTTTTGACATTTACAGAAAGGGTTGTCTCAAGTTCTCTTGAACTGTATTGACTACAGTCAAAGTTTAGTAATGTGTGTGCTGGAAGCACTCATGCATTCGTTCAGCCAGGGAGCGCTAACACAATGTCCAAGCAGCTTGTCTTATCTGGACTGAAAAAAGAGGCATTCATCAAAAATTGTTCATAATGAACTTATAACATCTCCAAGTGTATCCTCAATATCATAACAGAATGAGTATTATCATAACATTTTTAATAATTGTCAGAGTTTGATTAATTCTCTATTTTATAACAAAAAGAAAAAATGTGTTGTTATTAAATAAGTTCTCCACAAAATGATGGAATCCTGATTAAACAAACTGAAAACCTTCACTTGCAGAAGGAGCTCATGGTTACAGTTTTGTTGGATTTGATCTAGAAGAACAGGGAATGGAGATTCTTGTTAAGAATGGAGTGTGTCTAAAATCCACAGGAACTTACCACTGAAAGGGATTGCCTGGGACAATCAAACAGTTGATACATAGATCAGAAAAATCCACACATGGGAAGTCTCTTCATATGTTGTAAGCCGTAAAATACTTTCCAAAACCAAAACTTAAATCTGTAATAAAATATTAAAATCTTATAACGTTCCAAAGGAAAAGAGTTTAAAAGGGAGAGAATCTGAAAGCACCACCAATGTCTTAGGATCCTGCAAGAGCTGGGATCTGTTAAATTAAAATCCTGGAAATTCTAGAGAGCTTACCACATGTGAAGCCTACCACATGTGAAGTTTTACACTTCATTTTCTGATTCCTGTTAACAAGATCATACAAACCATCCTTTATAATGATCTGTTTCTTCTTGTTATTGAAATTTCTTTTTTCCCTGTGTCATCTACAACTTTCACACACCAATATATGCCGAGGGCTGACCAGCTGGAAAGCAGATTAGCAGAAAAGGACCTGGCAGACACCAAGTTGAACATGAGCCAGCAACGTGCCCGTGTGGCAAAGGCAGCTAACGGTACCTGGGCTGCATGAGGAGGAGGGTTGTCAGCAGGTCGAGGGAGGTGATCCTTCCCCTCTGCTCAGCACTGCTGAGCCCACACACGGAGTGAGGTCCAGTTCTGGGCTCCTCAATACAAGAGACACGGACACGCTGGAGAGAGTCCAGTGAAGGGCCATGAAAGTGATTAAGGCACTGGAGCATCTCTCCTTTGAGGAAAGGCTGAGAGATCTGGGACTGTTCTACCTGGAGAAGAGAAGGCTCAGGGGAATCTCATCCATGTATATAAATACCTGAAGGGAGGGGCAAAGAGAATGGAGCCAGACTTTTTTTCAGTGGTGCCCAGTGACAAGACCAGAGACAACGAGCATAAACTGAAATGGGAAGTTCCATCTGAACACCAGGAAACACTGGTCACTGAGCACTGGCACAGGTTGCCCAGGGAGGCTATGGAGTCTCCATCTGTGGAGATACCAAAAAGTTGTCTGGATACGGTCCTGGACAACCAGTTCTAGGTGTCCCTGCTTGAGTAGGGGGTTTGGACCAGATGACCTCCAGAGGTCCCTTCCAACCTCAACCATTCTGGAATTCTGCAAACTCATAAAACACTACAAACATTACTGATGTCCTTCCTGCATATAGTTACCCCCAAACAGGTATCGGATATCTTCAGATACAGCTAATTCAGACTGAAAGTCATACCTTATGCTTTAGAGTAATAGTTTAGGTTTCAGAATCCTCCTATAATCCATAGGTATGTCTAAACTGTCCTGGAAAACAACTGTCTGTCTGGGATTTAGAATTAGACTTGTGATGTCAATTTGAAGGTAGTTTTGGTGCAAGACCTAAGACACAAGACTTGTAAAGAAGAAATGTCTGATTGATGCATCCTGCATTTCTAGAAGTTTTTATATAGATCAGAAGGTGCAACAAGGTTGATTTTTCTCAGCCACAACTTGGAACCATTTTCCAATCTATGAAAGTGTTTAGAAAGTAATTTTCATGTACACCATTAACCTAGTGCCAATCACTGGGAGAAAACAAGCTCAGAATGTGGCTGTGGCAAATAAAAGTTGTTAATAAAAAGGTTGGTAACAAGGAATGTCATTACAATTATCAGGTCAAATCTCTCAAAGACACTTTCTCACACAGATAAAAGATGTAGGACACTTCTCATCTACAAATGAACCCCTACTCTGTAGCTGAATGTGCACAGACCTCTTCCTATAAAGAGAGACAAACCTAGGGTAAGGTTCTATCTCCACTTTTTCTTCGAATTTCTTATATCACAATCCTATGACCTTCCTATAACTCATGGCCTCTTAATATTTACCAGGACCCAGAAGAACCATGGTAAATCTAGTACTTCAATAGTGTTCAAAACCTCCAGGAATCCCACTGTAACTCTGACAACTTCTCCCCGTTTCATTTCCATTGTACTGTCATAATTTCTGCAAAGAACAAAGGAAATTCACCATGGAAACACTCTTACCTGGCAAGCGGAAATGCCTAGATCTGCCACATGCCCTGGTCCCTCTTGGAGGTGAGCAAACTTCTCAAAACCACAAAATAAAAAGTTTTCACACTCCCACCATATAAAATCTTCACTCTGCACTTTGAGTGATGTTCAGTTAGTCTGCATGAAAGTTAAATTCCCACTTTTCCAAAGGACATGAGAGCTGCAGGGAAAGTTACAATCACCATAGAGCCTGAGTCTCCCTAGAAATGGAAGATTAGCTTTGGACAAATGAGCTGATTCATGACACAGTGGAATGACTGCTAAGATGATCAGGAGCAACAGAGAAGGCAGAAACTTGGGGAGTGGGGGGCGGGGAGAGGACTGCCCCTTTCATCAGCAGCCTGCAGTAAATAAAACATGAAACTGCACTGGAAGCCAAACTGTATGCAGATGAATCTGCCAGCTCCAGACAAACGAACAAAGGCTGTCCAGATGTTAACAGCTTACATTCTTATTTCTCCGGGAGACTGCCTGCCTGAGCCATATGTTACAGAGTGGTCTGCATCAACCAGCTCGCTCAAGATGCCCAGTGCAACACTGTAGCGCGGATAATCAGAGGACAAATGGCATCGTATTAACGACAGTGCAGATACATGTTTTAGGGATGACTGAGAATATGTGAAAAAAATTTTAGAAGAGTAGTGTTAATCCTCATCTTGGACTCCTCCTTCCATTTTTATAGAGTAACTTAATAACTTGAAGCCAGAATTGCGCCTGTGTGACACTACGTATGTTCTCCTACGTTTCTGCATTTGAAGTCCAAAAGTGATGACTGCAATGTCTTTTCTAAAACCCTTTCCTTAGGGAAAAGGTACCTCTCGCCCTGCAAAGGTTCCACTCTCCTCACAGGGCACAAGAGATTCTGCAATCTGCTGAAACTCAATCCTGAAGCACCACAAAACCATCTAAAAGCAAGAATAAAGACAGAAAAAAGATGCTATAAATTTGGGTTGGACACAACCAGAATAATACAGAAAGAATCACAGTTCTTGGGAAAAAATTAGTTTTTATAAAAAAAAATAAATCCCAGTAAATAAATGTATCCATGATCAGACAACAGCACTGAACAAAACACACAAGAACACTTAAAAATTACTCTCGTATCCTGATCTAATTCTCGCTTTACTCATTCATAATGAAAGTGATAGGAGATGGATGTATTTTTGAAAACGAACTTAAGTAATGGCCCCAGTCCTGACACACTACCTTCAAGCAGTTTGACAGCTGCTTTGCCTTCTTGACTCCAGTGCTTGCAGATTACCTTTCACAGGGAATGCATTCTGTTAAATTGGCACACTTCCGGGAAGGTTCATCACTCCAAAAGACATTCCATGACTTTTCCAGGATTTTATTTTAACCTCTTAGCAATGAAGACCCTGAATTTCGACAAATTGTTTCAGAAATGGTTATTTCAGTGAAGTGAGCTTATTCTCTTCTGATTTGGACAACGTCACATTTTCCTGATGCTTATCTACATCATGTGCACAACTGTGCCCACTTTCAAATTTATCACTGCACCATCAATTTTAATTTGAAAATATCCTGCAATTGCCTGATGAATGGAAGATAATTAGATACCCAATCAAAACTATTGTGTGTGGGGAATGTTTGCAAGATAAATCAGTGTTTAGAATCATATTTCATCCTTGTATTATCATTTTCTAAAAAACAAGCACCAAAGCATAGCAAAACCCAAAACAGAACTAGGACAATGCTGTGGTATAAGCAATAAAATTTCAATGTGCAACGCTAACATCTGTTACAAGCAGCATTGTCTTGGAACATTTTTTCAATATAACATAAATGGGAATTCTTTTTTCTTTGAGTCTGCATTAGTCTTGGTTTCTGATAATGATTTTTATATCACATCCATTAGGAAACTCTTAAGAATATGGAGTTTCTCAGCCACGAGCTATTAGAGGTATAGAACGTACTGATCATTCCACTCCTTTATCTTGTGTTGCAAATGCCAGCTTATCAAATATGCACCATATAAAGTTTATGCATGAAGGAATGGTGACCAGTTCTCTAAAAAAAATTCCTAAGTTTGATTTGGTTTTGTTCAAGACATCTGAAGTTTGACAAGGACTTATTCAGTTCATGGGAACCCTGGGGCCTCTTTGGGTGTTAGTGGAGCATGAATCTTCAGTGCAAGATGACCTAACCATGTAATACCCCTGCATAGCTCGAATTCTCTACCCGATGATGTTCTAACACCTTTCTCTTTTTGTTTTTGAAAGCTAAATAAAATTTAAGAAATTTATTTGGAAACAAGAAAAGGTGAAAAATATTGGATAAAAGTGACCACCTATATTTTATATGCCTAAATATCTTCCTTGCAGAGTCTGAAATTTCTTACTGAAAGAAATGTCTCGGTCTCTTCCATTTTAAATTACTGCCATGATTCTTCCCCCTTAAACCACTTATAAACACCAGTGAAGATAGAGTTTTCCCTTTATATGAATAGTATCCTGTGATATTAATAGAAGTCACTTTGATAGACTGCCTTTCTGTGAAGATCTTATTGTATTAACTTGAATCACAGGAAAGCATAACTATAAGACAGAATAGGGAAATAAATTCATTCTTAATTGCAAATTCAAGAGAACTTGGAAGTAAACTGTTCCTAAAATTTTGCTGTAGAAATCAGGCAAGAACTGGGAATCGGGCAATCTGAAGAAAGATCTCGGGCACATCAGTGCCTGTAATTCTGCTTTGCAGGCCAATTTAGAAACCATAAGGAGGACCGAATCTCCCTATTTCTGTTTGTTGAACTCACTGGAACTATCTTTAAGAAAAGAAGACTGCGGCTTTTTGAGATCAGGAACCTAAAACAGGAAAAAGGAGAGCAAGCAAACAAAACTTCATTTCTTCATAATGTATAAGGTTGGATTAAATACAGACTTTGTTTTGCTATAGCATATTTACATCAGTAGTTCACAGCTTTGAAGGTATAGATCCAAGCTTGGTGAAAATTTGCTTTTGTTTTTCTTTTAATCTAGTGAAAGAAAAATAAAAAACTCTTTGTTTAATACTGTATATATTTCAAAAAATGCTTAAAAAATATTTAGGGCCATATCAGTGCCTCTCAAGTATCCTCCAAACACAGGAAGAATAGACTATGTCAATAACTGTCCAATAACAATGAAAAAATGACAACTTCTGCCTCAAAAACTTCACATTATTATTCCAAAGAAGGCCTAACAACTTATTTCCAGTTGGCTTTATAAATATTTTTGAATACTGGGCAGAAGATAACTGTTTATTTTGTCCTGACTATAGCAACCTATGTTAGGAGAAGATTGCTCCTTCCCCAAAAGCAGCTGAGCACATGGAGATGGGAGAAATTCTTGGGTGGAAACAGGAAAGGAAAGACATAGCAGACAGAGGTCTTTTCATCTCCTTTAGGAACAAAAACATGAACCAGTAAAAGAAATCAGAAAGGCTTTGTGGAAAGAATAAAATGACACAGAAAACAAACAAAAACATGGATACAATACAGGAGGAAGACATGACACCTTGAAAAAATAAAAAACATTAGGAAGAGATAGTTTGAAAAAGGTCTACAGTTAAACAATGATATTTTGTATTGGGTTTGCGTGGCAAGGTTTTGGTAGCAGGAGTGGGGGCTAGAGAGGTGGCTTCTGTGAGAAGCTGCCAGAAGCTTCCACCTTATCCGACAGAGCCAATGCCAGCCAGGTCCAAGAAGGACCTGCCACTGGCCAAGGCCGGGACCATCAGTGACAGTGGCAGCACCTCTGGATAACACACTTAAGAAGCGGGAAAAAAACCTGCTGTGCAACAACAGCAGCAGAGAGAGAAGTGAGAATATGTGAGAGAAACAACTCTGCAGACACCAAGGTCAGTGAAGAAGAAGGGGGAGGAGGTGCTGCAGGCACCAGAGCAGAGATTCCCCTGCAGCCTGTGGTGAGGACCATGGTGAGGCAGGCTGTCCCCCTGCAGCCCAGGGAGGTCCATGGTGGAGCAGATATCCACCTGCAGCCTGTGGAGGACCCCACATCAGAGCAAGTGCACCCAAAGTAGGCAGTGACCCTGTGGGGAAAGCCGTGCTGAAGCAGCCTCCTGACAGGACCGGTGGCCCCATGGAGACAGAGGAGCCCATGCTGGCGCAGGTTTGCTGGCAGGACTTGTGACCCTGTGGAAGGGACCCATGCTGGAGCAGCCTGTTCCTGAAGGACTGCGCCCTGTGGAAAGGACCCACACTGGAGCAATTCATGAAGAACTGCAGCCCATGGGAAGGACTCACATTGGAGAAGTTTGT
This sequence comes from Larus michahellis, assembly GCF_964199755.1. Taxonomy (NCBI): domain Eukaryota; kingdom Metazoa; phylum Chordata; class Aves; order Charadriiformes; family Laridae; genus Larus; species Larus michahellis. Next base: position 102,193,395 of record NC_133897.1, on the reverse strand, counting down.
GGAGGACTGTCTCCTGGGGGAGGGACCCCACACTGGATCAGTGGAAGAGTGTGAGGAGTCCTACCCCTGAGGAGGAAGGAGCGGCAGAGACAACGTGTGATGAACTGACCGCAACCCCCATTCCCTGTGCCACCGGAGGGGAGGAGGTGGAGAAAATCTGGAGTGAAGTTGAGCTCGGGAAGAAGGCAGGGGTGAGGGGAAGGCATTTTAAGATTTAGTTTTATTTCTCATTATCCTACTCTGATTTGGTTGGTAATAAATTAAATTAATTTCCCCGAGCCAAGTCTGTTTTGCCCATGATGGTAATTGCTGAGAGATCTCCCTGTTCTTATCTTGACCCACAAGCCTTCAGTTATATTTTCTCTTCCCCTGTCTAGTTGAGGAGGGGGAGTGATAGAGCAGCTTTGGTGGGCACCTGGCATCTGGCCAGGGTCAACCCACCACACATTTATAATGTCTCAGTTTTCTGGCTCTCATTCTCTTCTCTGCATGCCTTTTCCCCTATTTTTCACACATCTCTTATTTCTGCCTCTCTTTCCTGCTTTTCTGCTCTCAAAGTTGAAGGTACGGGGCTCCTTCTAGGATGAAATCACTGGGTATTATTCAGAGCTTCCAACTTAAACGTTGCTGTTATCTGGTAAATTTGATGCTTCCAAGCTCATTCTTGGAGAAAAAGTAATATTTTTCTTGCTGCCCTAAAACCTCCTGGCAACTGTGATGGAGAGTGCCAATCTCTGCTCTTCTGTCTTTCCTCAGAAGCCAAGCCTGAGAAGTCAAAGAGCATAATCACACCTTTTAGTCTGCACAATGTATACCTACAGTCATCAAAACCTGGTGTTTCAAGCCTGTTTTCTGTCTGAAATTTGGAAGGTCACCAGATAACTCCTTCCTTTTCCCTGCCTAATTCCTCTCAGCCCCTCAGTTACTCTCTCACTGCATCTGCTTATCCAGTGAATTCTTAAGAGAACTGACCACTAACTCAGATCCTAGTTTGCAGACTCCACAGAGCAAGGCTATAAGAAGTAACCTTCTAGATCAATAAGACTTCTATTCTGCTTTCTCTACAGGAAGAGATAAATACCACTTTGAGAAGATTTGTTTACTTGCTGCTTTTCTTTGGAATGATTTTCTTTTTTTCCCAGTATTACATTTTCTGGGATAAAAACTGGAATTTATACATGCTAAATACCTGCAATCTAAGTAAAATGGACCCTGACGACCTGCTGATTTTTGAAATTGATGTCACTGTACAAAATGCAGTGCAACCTTAAAAAATTCTAAGAGTTTTAATCATGTCAGCCAAAAGACTCCTATTTTGTCCACTTACAGTGGTCCTTAGTTTTTGTCACCAAGGTATTTTTAGGTTATTAAACTCAATGAAGATTGTGATAGAGTCACAAGAGAAAATATTTTATCTTTTTTTTCATATTGTTAATCTATTTCATTAGCTTACTGCACACTTCTCATTTCTTATGTCTTTTTGAAATGCCACCTACACTGATAAAATTACATTAGGAGTTCTCAATGTTTCCAGGAAGAAGCAGAGAAATCACATAAAGAGATGACTGTTAAGAAGTACAGAAAAACAAAGAGTCACTTGAGACGATAAGAATTTAACTTGTTTTAAAAACAATCCCAGACATGATACTCTGTGGGAGGGAAATATATATTTAAAAAAAATATAGAAATATCACGAATATGCCACCCCAAGTGAAGTTAAAATGCAGTTTCACTGAATTTTAACATGATAGGAGAGCAAAAAGAAACAACTGAAGCCAGTCTAGAGGAAGTGTCATATCACAAAACAAGGAAGCCAGAATCCCTCTTAGTTACCAGTGCAATCAAGGGCCAACTTTCAGTTTGAACCAAAAATGTGGATAAATAAAATGAGCAATATGCAGGAAAGAACAGTAAAATACTGAAGGTAAACTAGAATTACTGGTTAGCAAATACAGCATTACCTGAAAACCAGTACATGATCACACATTTTTCTGTTTCATAGTCATATTCTGAAGCCTTTACATCTTCTACAATGCCGGTGGCTCCCAAAAGTTTTAAGATATTGATAGTTAAGCATGACTTCATTCTCATGACTCTTCCCACCAATACATGAAACGGAGCAAACACAGACCACAGGAATATCGCTTGGCTTGCCTACTTCAAAGTACGATCCCAAAAGGGTAGGGCTAGACAACAGCAAAACTGGAGGCACCAATCGCTGCATAATCTCAATTCAGCTGAAAGCTCACCTGGGAACTGGAAAGAGGACATGGCCAGGGATTTTCTGAGAACTGTGTGTACAACAGCTGTAATTCTTCAGAATGATAAACATTAAAGCTAGCCTTGCTTTGAGCAGCAGGTTGGACCAGACAACCTGCTAAGGTCCCTTCCAACCTAAATTATCCTGTGATTATATGCCGTAGCAAACACTTAAAGCTGAAAATCCTGAAAATATTTTGTGACCTCATTTATAAACCTTTGCCATAGAATTATTAACTTTTGAAACAGAATCTTTCCCAGAGGATGAGATCAGGGCGGCAGTCCACAAAATCTAGGACACAGAAGCACAATGGGTATGAAATTGTCCTAGTTAAGTGACAGAACTGATGAAGTTTGTATATTATCCTTATACCAAGACAACTTACACAATTTAATCATTAATCCAATAGAAGAAACATTTCTGGTTGTACAAACAGACCTGACTGAGTTACAAGGAATACTAATAGTCACTTGAACAGTCACAATCCTTGGGATCCAAACAATGCCAAGAAAGGGAGCCTCAAGCCACACCACAGTATCAGATATACAGATATTTCTCGCGTGCTTCAAGAACTGGCAGCATGCTGGCATAAATGTCTCCATTCTCTCTACCTACTTTTTGTCTCTCTATGTGATCTGGAGAATAAGGAAGATGTAACATTTGTTTATAAGAAAGAGAATTTTTTCCACCAAGTAAAAGGAAATGGGTGATAATGCAAAGTCGCTGCAGGAAGGGTTCCCAAAGGAAATGGCTGAAATGGAAGCAAGAGAACCTCTGTAATTTTGGCCTCCAGAGATAAATTGGAGTAAGACTGATCATCTAAGCAATTGAGACAACTGCCTCATTACAAGGCAAGGTAAACCAACAAACAGGTTTGACTTTTATGGGCAGCTAACTTGTGGACAAGTTATGCGAGCTTTAATTATCAGGATATAAGATCATAGTACACATTGCAAAGAGACAGGAGACAGCGATACAGCTAAAGAAAAAAGTGACCAGAAAAAACAGAAGTTAGATGGCAGCTGAAGAGATACAATTAGATGTCCTGTTGACTAAGCTATATGAGTATGAAGTCTTCCCTATATAACATGAACAAGAAGGCAATATCTATCCCCACGTTTATTTGGGTGGAAGAACAACTGGAGGAAATTAAGATAGATATGCAAATTGTTATAGATTAAAAAAAAAAAAAAGAAAGATCTGTCAAATTGGTGCAGTCTTTCTGGGAGATGGAAAAATGAGAGAGCAATGTGCTCTCTTGTTGCTAACAGTAAAATCACCTGAATTACTAAACAGGCTTCTCTAAAGACCCCACTCATTTCTTTCTGCTTATTTTATTTTATTTTATATGAGAGTAAACAGAGATGACATTCAGTTACTTCTGGGCTAGTGGCTTGTAATGCATTTCCAGCATAGAAAAGAAGAATTGCATTCTAAACTCAGTAGGATGTTACAAAAAAAAAAATTAGTTTTAGACGCTATTCAACAATTTTGTCACTTTCAAAAAATGTTAGGAAAAGGAATGGTTTAAACAGTACTTAGAAGAATAGTTTTACCCGATGTTCCTTTAGAAGGAAAATTATGGTTTCAGTGGATGTAAAGACATACCAACACCTGGAGGTCACTAACAGGCCTTAATGCTCCACCCACACCTTTAGTCCTGTGTTTTCAGTCTCTGACATGGACCTGCCCAGCCATCACTAGACGTGACCCTGACCCGCATGGACTGACTTCCCAGCTTGGCCTTGGACCTGCCTCATTGCCAAGGACTTACTTGCCTGATGATCTGCACCCTTGGCTGAGCCTGGCCTCAACCTCTGGGCCTGCCCCTCCTCTTGCAGTGGGGCTGGGCTCTGCCCGGCCAACACACGTTCTCCCTCTCTGCTGCTGGTGGCTCCCATCCCTCACTGCTCCTGGACAGCCTATTAGTTATTTCCGCGTTTTTTCCTGTGCTTTCACTGTCTGCACAGGAACATGAAGAGAAGGAAGAAACTCTGCACAGAGCTGGAACGACGGAGCTCTAATAATTTCAAAGACTCAGGACTCAACATGCTCTATGAAAACCACCTGGGTTCGAGGAAGTTTTAACTGGTTCTTTCATTATCTGAATGCTTTAATGAATCACACTAAATTGAATTTGCAGTTGGACACAGAAAGAAGTGGCTTACCATTCAAGAAGAATAAAAAGACCTTGAACTCAGGTGCAGCACCCTAGCAAACCCTAGAAAGCTGCAGTTTTAACATTTCTTAAGTGAGCGGGACAGACATGAAATCCATCCCTCTGTCCCAAAGGAAGACCAAGAATCCCAAGAATCACCAAAAATTGAGTTTAGTCTTATCTTAACAAACCATGACAAAGGTCCAGTCTATTCCACTGTTTTCCACTTTTAGTCTTCCTCATAAAACACATTTACAGATTATTTAACATTGTTATAGACTTCTCTGATTTACTTCCTTCTGGAAGACGCTAATAGTCCTGATGTTCCAACTTAGACCTAATTAGCAATAAGCAGAGTTGACGTTTACTCTGTGTGTCTTAAGTGTCAATACTGCATTACAGTGGGGGTGGTGAAATTTGAGCCATTTGCTTCCTTTCTGCTTTTTAGAGTAGGTCAAGCAGTCTGACATTCTTGACCCTTACCCAGTTTGCAATTCACTGTAGTGCTTCCCATACCTTTCTCTGGAGATCTGCTGCCTAGATAGCCATTCTTCATTAATATTTGTTGATATTATTTGTTGATATTTGTTGATTATTGTAGTCTAGCATTTTGCACTTCTTCACTTACATACTATTTATATTAAAGCCTTTCTCTACTTGTCAAGATCATTCTGAAACCTAATCCTGTCCTCTGCAAAGTGCTTGCAGCTTTTCAAGTGGGTATCAACTGCAGATTTAATAAACATTTTCTCTATCCCACTATCCAGAGAAAACCTTATCTCTTTCCAGAGAAAACCACTTGACAGAATCCCATCCTTCTTGTTTGACAGTGAACCACTGATCACTACTCCTTGAAAATATAATTCCAAGCCAGAGAAGGATAAATCATATCATACTTTTTGGCTACTTTTGCTTCAGCATTTATTTTAAAGACAAATATTCAACTGATCTGATGTCAATTAACCTTGGTGGCAGGACTACTGGTTAGAAACTGCTCTTACAGTATCTTCCTCAAGACCAAGTTTCCCTACTTTTCTTTAGGAGCGCCTTTATATTATTTTTATAAGTCATTAAAAAACCCACACTTATCACCTACCCCATCTACTCAAGACCTGTTATCATGTCATAGAAGGAAATGAGATTGTTTTACACGATTTATTTTTGACAAATCCATTTTGGCCATTGTTTAGCATCTTTTTATTTTCTCGGGGATTACAAACAGATGATCTGCTCAAGTGTCTTTCAAGGAATTCAATTTAGGCTGACTGGTCTATAATTCCCTGGGTCTTTATGTATTTTTTGGAAAGATAGACACAAAGGTTTCTTCCCTCCCCTTAAAATTCACTTACTTTTTATCCCTTAATTCTCAAAGCTCATAAGGGAAGAGTCTAAGATTTCTTAAGTACTCCACAGTGAATCAATTGTGCCAGACAATTTGAAAATATCCGTCTCATCTAAGCAGACTCTAACCTACTCCTACCCCTCTTAACTAGTTTTAATTATGCTAGTCTTCAGAACAGTCAGCCTTTTCTTAAATAAATGCTGAGGAAGGAAAAACAACAACAAAGCAACCACAAAACTGGCATGCCTCTATTAGTTTTGCCTCTCTTGTCAATTAACGGGCCAGCTCTTTCCCTTGTCTTGTTCTGATTAATTACTTAAAGGCTGTCTTCTTTTAACTGCTGTATTGTTAAAACCACACTTAAGGCACTTGGTCCGTGCTTTATTTCAATTTCTATGACCAAAATGTTGCTCAGGGTAAAACTCAGAAGATTTGGAGGGTGCATAATATGTGATCTTATCAGTTCTGGAGCTTCAGTCATTTCTGTCTCAGTAAGCTCCTCCAGTACTTTCAGCCATAGACTTAACAGGTTTTGTCCCTCCAATGTTCAGACTGATCAGACTGATGCTTATAATAAGTCAGCACACAAAAGGAACGCAGTGAAGTTTTTAAGTGAACAAATGTCAGGATACAAGCCTCCTTCAAAATCATACACTTTGGCAAGTCAAAGAGCATAAAGGAACCTTTGCAACAACAACAAAAAAAATGATTTTTTTTGCACTTGGGTGCAATGATCTTGGAGCAAAAAAGCAGTCAACGGAAAGCACAGTTAGTTTTTACTATAGACGGTCAAATAAGCACAGAAGGGAATTAATTTTATTCAGTACAGCAAATGCGACCAAAGCCAAACAGTGGGTCTGTTTCTTTTTACTTAATTGCCATTAATGGAGGAACTAGCTCCTTGGAAATCTGACATTACTAGTTCTCTTTGTGCATTGGAAATTATGCAAATCTTACCTCAGAGAACCTTTGTACGTCCTGGGTTAAAGTTCCTACTCTCTTCCACTGATAATATTTGAGTAACTTCAAAATTGCTGGATTCACTGCGTTATCAGATGGCACCGTCCGGAAGAAATAAGGATATTTTTTCTTATCAGCCAACTCTGGGGTTGTTGCTGCAAACGAAAGCTGAAAAAAAATCAAGCAACAAAAAAAGGAAAGTCAGCATAAGTCATCTAGCAGCCAGAAGAAAAACTTTGCTCTTCTCAGTGCAACAAAACACAATCCACGCATTGCGGTCCTATAAAGAATTTTCATCATCATACAGCTTGGAAGTCCTACCAGCACCATTTACTTATTTACTTTTAAAGGGATTTTTGAAATACCTTAGTTCTATAAACCACCTGCCATAAAATTAAACTAGGGAATCTTCAAAGTCAGTGGTGTAAAATCCTTGGTTTGAGATCATGCAGCTTACATATTGCACAGAGGAGGAAGCTCTAAGGAAGTAAATCTCTAGGATGAATTCCCCATCAACTTCCTTCTATGTATGCTTCATAAAGTTGAGAATTGTTCCAAGGCGATATTCTCAAACTCTTATGTATCTTTGAATTAGAGGGTGAACCTCTAGTAGCACCTCTTCATATCTTCAGGTAATAGAAAAGGTATCAGAAACGGAGAATAATGCCGGCAGACAAGGCTGCAGTCAGAAGTTTACCTGACTCCCAGTTTCCTCCACTGAAGCAGCCCCCTGTCATCTTTGTTATCAAAGGGGACTCAGTGGCTAATTCTACACATCTGAAAACACCAGAATTTGCACATGGTTTGAGAATGCTTATAATGAGAGAAACGAGGAAACCTGTTTACACACAGAAAAAAAAAAATAAATCAGAAAACGTCACTGAATTCTTCTGCTGAAGTCAAAGGCAGCATATTTTTGTGAATTCTGCTCTATTCTATATTTTTGTGAATGATTTTCAGGGAGTGTTATGAAGGGAATGCCTGCATATTCACATTCTGAAAATGCCCCCAATCCAAAAATACTTGTGGTTACTTTCTCTAGTATTTTTTAGGTTTCTAGGAAAGTGTTTTTCAAGCTTTTTTTCTCAGCCATGCATAGCAGCTGAGGATTTTTTAAAGTAACAATTTAATGCAAATTGCTTTGACTGTTGAAAAATAATCTCCCTAATACAGTCGTGTTAAGTCTTTCAAACTCAACAAACAGTCATGAAGCGTAGTTGAATTCAAGCCTATATATGTACATCCAACCACAGTATTAAGTTTACACTTTATTCAATCAGGCATTTGGTATATTTGAGCTAGAAACCCTCTTTTGAAAGTCAGAATAGACAATTTCAATCTGAAATAATAGATTTAACTTTTTCTTCATGTTTCTTCATAAAAATCTAGATTTAGCCTGTCAGAGCCAGGATTCATTCTCTGATTTCGGACTCAACAAAGAACATATTGCATTGTTATATCCTCCTAAACCTGAACAGAGTTTATTTTCCTTAATGAAATTAATTAAAATCACTGAAATCCAAACAACTTGAAGTGTGTATAACTGGACAGTCTACACTCTACCATTCCAAAAGAGAAGATTCTTTCTCTTCACCAGTCATTAGCTAGAGGGGATTTTTAAGACCTTCTACTACCATGTAAGTCTTAAGGTAAAAAAATTTTAATATAGCAACTACTCTTTTATTAGATTTTATTTAAAAAATATGCTATGAGTTACTGTGATATTGTGGTCCTGGTTTTCCAAAACAATACTGTTTAGCTCACTTTAAACTTCATAACACTTAGTAATCAGCAGTGAGTTTGTGAAGAGCTGATTTCAAAGGAAAAAGAATGAAGGTCTGCCAGTAGACCTAGCCAGCTTTTTTGTCTAGCCTTGTAATGCTGAACATCATGCATCCACTGCACAATGAAAGTGGAAATAAGGACCTGTCTCTGACTGAAAAAGAGAGAAAACGTGAATTTCAAAATCCAGCATGAAGAGGAAAGCCTCTCAGCAGCCTGGCGCAGCTTGCAGCCTGGTGGCTGCAAAGGACTTGCTTTTCAACTTATTATGGTTTTGGATCGAACATAATTTGATTGATCCTGAAGAAAAAGTAGTAAGGAGCAACACCGAAGTAACAGTAGTGACAAGCAACATTGGCAACGTTCACCTAACTCAGGTTCACAGAATGGTAAATTTTTCTGATCGGAAGTACAAAAAACCTTAGTAATGAGGAGCGTCTCTAGAGCTGTGAGCTGGCTTTTGGGCACAGATCTGTGATTTAAGTGTGTCAATTCAGATCCACCCTTTGACATTTTAGTGACTTAAACAAAGTGCCTAAATGAGTATCCTAATTGCCCAGATTTCCTTGGGAAACAATGAAGCAAAACCTTAGCTCTCTTCATTGATTGAAGAAAGATGAAGAAGGCTCATAACTTAGATTTCTCAGCCATGTAAAGTGAGATGAGATGAATCCAGGTTTATGTATAATACTAATGACACTTGAATTACAAAAGAACATTTCTCTTAATTTTCTTTTTGAAAAAAGGTTTTATTCAAATATAAAACGGGAAAATTTCATGGTTAAACAATTCTTGGAATGTAGGAAATGTTCCAAGGCCTTTTTTTCAAGTATCACACAGAGCATGGTTAGTCTCATTCTGCATCACTTTGCCATTTTATCAAGACACTCATGAGAGATGGCTGAATAATCTGAAATAGTTATGTCAGTCTTCCCTCCCTGTCCCCCCGCCCCACTTCTTTCTCACAAAAGTTAACTCATTGAAAATATTTAACTCTTCACAAAACTGCCCCTACGAGAGTTTGAGGACATGCAATGAACTTAACCCAACAATCACCGCGCTCCATATTCTGCTTTGAGGGGGGGACAAGGAGGGCGAAGGAAGAAGAAAACCCACCTCATTATGTTTTAAAAAGTGGTAATGAAAAGTTCATGTTAATAAATAAATTGATACCACGTAAGCTTACTGGAAAAGTACGTGATATAGCACAACTATATGGAAATATCAGTAAAATATTCACAGCAAAATCTTTAAGCTATGTGATAAAACAAGTAAGTTCACAACACAGACCACCCACATATGCACTGAGATGGTACAGCCCTTCTTAACTGACCATAAATCCTCTGTATTTCAGGGCTCAAGTTGTTTATTCATGGCTGATTTGAACCTACTGAAAGGCAAACTTTTCACAGTTTCTTCACTTCATTCTACAGCACTGAAAGCCATAGACAGCTCATTCCGCTTTTTGTTACAGGAATTTCTTTTTATAACTTTTACGTATTTAGTCAAAAATATGGATGAATAGCAATCCTACCGCTCATACAACTCTTTGCAAACTACAAAAGTACTATTTTTCACATTACTGTTCATATTTTCATATATATATATATAAAAAAAATACACATATCAGTTTGAATACCGTCAGAAAAACTGAACCTACTTCTCAGGCCATCCCGCAGAAATCTTTCTTTAGAATATCTGCTTACAATTTGATACAATTTGTGAGCAACTGTTTCTGGACTTAAAATGAGTGTGTGTAGGGAAACGTATAAACAATGACTCAGAGATTTCAGAGATGATACAGAATTTCAGAATTTAAAACTTTTAAATGGTAAAGAAGATAACATTTACCACTCAAGTAAGAATATTAACTATAGTACAAAATGAGAACCAAATAGACCAAGGTATTGAAAACCAAATGTTTATTTCTTCATAAAAGCCATAATTTAGTAAAAGTTCTTCTGCCTTAATATCACAATTAAGTCTGCTCAAATTCTAAAATGAAAGACTTTATTTAACAGCTAAACTGCACTGTTTCTCACTTCTTATATTATTCCTATTGCTTGTGTGATCACTACATAAATGGATTATAGTTAGCAGAGTTTCGTCAGAAGGCTTTTTTGGTCTGCACACTTTAAAGAAAACCAATAATGTTAATACCCTAGAAATCATTCAAGTTGGGCGTCAGTATGAAAGGAATCAGTGCAGAAGGACTTTGAAATTACGTCACCTGAAGTTGATTTGCTCATATGTTTAGCTTACTGTGGTGTTGTGCCTGTAATATACCCGACAGACCACGTGGGAGCAAAAGCACAGAGGTCCACAAAGGGTGACTGCGAGCCAGTATTTTAGACGAAGTCCCAACCCCACTGAAGTCAGGGCCAAAACTCCCACCAACTTTCTCAGAGCCCAAATTTCACGCCTGTGATCTGAGTACCTGGAAATCAGATCTCGTTAATGATATTTAAACCACACCGAGGTAATTGTAACTCTGTAGGTCACCCTGACATTTTGCAGTACGCCTAGACTCAGATCTGTAGTCGTGCAGATTCTTCTGTTCGAGAGATAAGTACAGGGCTGGCTCTAAAGTGAGATGAGTAGTTGTGCTTCATCGCTAGCAATGGAGAAGCAGAGCAGAAACATCGCTAATGGCTTTATCTTACCCTGTAAATAGAAAGCAAGCAACAAATAACAGTTCTGGAATGGGTCCAAAGCAAAATAATTCAGGAAATGGTGTGAAATAGAAAAACAACAAAACATAAAAGATGATGCAGAAAGGACCTGATAGGACTATGTGTGTAAAAGTGTGTCTTACAGTAAAGAGTTTTGAGGTCATAAAATGTAGGACATTTTTATACTTTAAAAAAAAAAAAAAAAAAAAGCAGCTTGGAAATTATCCAAATTTTACTTTCAGGTTGAAAAAAAACCAACCAAACGTTATTCCACAGAAGACAAGGGAATTTCTTTGGCTTCACACTGACAGTGAAAGTAGAATTTGACAATGGAGAGAACAGGAGAGGACAAAATGTTATACAACTATTATGAGAAATGCTTCAGCCTAATATGACAGATGGGCAGGTTAAGGAATTTGAACTGGCGGACTTTGCCAAAAAACTGAGAAACATACAGAAGAATTTTACTAAGGAGGTGTTGGGGTCAGGCATGTGTTTTAACAAATTAAATTTTATCCAGAAAGATGATACTTTTTGAAACAGGAAAACATTAATTTTATTGAATATCCACACAGTTTCAGGGAAGGGTTGCAATCAACAATAGCTAGAGTGAAGTGAAAAAAAAAAAATGTTAAAGCGTAGAAAGGAACAATTCTGCACAAGGGGAGTAGAAGCTAGCTCTGTAACCCAACCTGAAGCTGAAATGAGGCGTGGTAGATTAAACCAAGAACATCAATCTAAACTGCTTTCAAGTTAAAGCAAGCACGCTCCTGTCTTAGGGAAGTAACAATGAGGTCCGTCAAAAAAAAAAATTAGTACAGAAGCATGGACGGTAAGATGATAAGCTCTAGCATTCATTTAAGAAAATGGGATGAAACAACTAGTGAAATCAATGGGAAAGACTAGGAGTTATGTAAGAGAGGATGGATATTAGAGAGCTGGAACAAAATTAGAAAAGGAAACTACACTATAGAGAGAGTGCACGTCCCGTATAGAAGTCCAGAGGCTGGAAGCTGGAAGGTTGAAGCCACTCTGCAGCCCCAAGAACTCCAGAGGGAAGGGAAGCCGCCAGAAAAGGCAAGAGATCTTCTGGTGTTCGGTTGTTTTACTATCTCTAGGGAGCACTTATGTTTAATTTTTGTCACTGTAATAACATACCGAAACCTGAGGAAAAATAAAAGTGCTGAACTATCCCTGGGGTAAGCCGTCACCCTAATCTAAGGCAACAGGTCTGTTTAAGTGTCACGTGCATTTAAGAGGGCTGTATTAGTGGAAGCAAATCAATAACAGAAACCCTTAGCAAAGTTATTGTAGGTCCATAAAGCCAAGAGGGTAGGAAACTGCACTGCCCTCATAAAGCAAAGAGTGGAGTGGCTAGAGCCACTTATCTAGCGAGATAAAGCATCTCCCACCACAAACTCCCCAGAAGCTCAAAGGCCCCCAACATCTGGCAGGAGGTGCCAAAGCATCTGGATTTGTCAATCCCAAATTGAGAATGAGGTATTGTTCTCAGCACTCGCCTCTCCAAAGGAGAAGGCTGTGAAACAAAGCTACACGCTGTGTTGTTCATGCAGTATTATACATTGGAGGGGAAAAAGAAAAGAAAAAAAAAACCAAAACAAAAAGAAAAAAGGTGCCTTTAGGTAACAGGGTAGTCTCCCTTTAATAAAATGTCGTCTGCTAAGACAACTGATTCATGTTTGCAAATGGGGAAAATTAGCTTATTGAGCACCAGAGAGATTAGCTTAATTTTCCCAGGCTTGTGCACTGTGGCTTGTACAAGTATTTTATTAATGATCGCTAGAAATTTAAATCTGCCCCTGTTGCTGCAAAACTGGTCTTGACAGAGAGTTTTTTTATACATGGCAGAAATCACCTGTAATGTACCTTTTCTAGAAAGCCAAATTATGCTGATAAATCAACATCGCTAAACAGGATATAAAGCGCTGATTTGACCGATCGGTGATATCATTTATTGTCATCATAACTAAAGATTGCACATCGCGTATGCTTAGATAGGAAGCAATATCTCCTGTGAAAAAGGAAAATGCAACTAATTCTTTCCAAAAAGGAGGCAATATGTCAGAAAGCTCCATAGAAAATATAATGGTACAACGTTGCACATATAGAATCTTGTCGCAGGAAAATAATGAGGACGAAACTCAGGAAGATGATAATCTGCAGCAACGTATACTCGTGACACCAAACACCATTCCTTTGTGTGCCTTGCCAGGAACCCTAAAGCTTTGACAAGCCTGTGCCAACAATAATAATACTTGAGTGCGGGCATGTGATGACTTGATGGTCCCAGGAGCTAGAAGAACCAGAATGGAAACTAATGATTAATGAAGAGTTAAAAGATTTGCCTGCCGCAACTCTTGAGACAGCATTAGATGATGTCATGTAATGAGTGAAACAATATATTCTTAACCCAAAGACAGAGCATAGATTGAAGCGTAACGAGGAAATTGCATTTTTAATTGAACAGTAATTGATGTTTTGCAATAAATTTTAAAAGATGCAAAATTTAAAGATTTCAGTTAAATGTTAATTCACTATTTAAAGATTAACGATAACCTTACTATACAAGCCAACTTGCGCAGACATGAAGTCAAACTACCACTGAACTTGATCTTACCACTAGTGAAGTTATGAATAGATTTAAATATAATAACAATACTTGGAATAGGAAAATAGTGATATATTATCAAGAAGAATATTAAAGAGAACCTTAAGAAATACAAGATAGCACGTAAAGTAAAAAAGTGATATATTAGACTGCTCCTTCCCACCACAATACAAGAAATGTATCATGTAATTAACTTCGATGGATGATTTAGAGAAAAGGTACATGGAAATGACATTGCAAAGATGGTCGCAAACACCTATATATTTGGAAAATATTTCAACATAAGAAGATAAGTGCAGCAATTTCATTGATGGAGACACCGCATAGATCTTCAAAGTGGGTGAAAGCAGCACACGGTAATAAAGATCAAGAAACAAAGATAACGTTTCTTGACAATTTGCTTGCACAGCTGCTGGTGATGAGTGTCTACGTACAGACAGTAAAGGAGCTGCTTCTGAACCAGACCTAGGAATCAAAGAGCCAGTCTTCCCTACCAGCTATACTCGAATTCTGATCCCCAAATAGCACAGGTGACGCACTAACATAATTTGAAAGAAGAAAGAAGGAGGACTAAAGAAGAAAACATTAACAAGAAATTACGCTTTTCCAGCAGTGGTAAATCATCTGCATTTTCACCTGTCATAAGTACTCTTGAATATTTACTTGAATGAAAGCTCTGGAGACTCCATCATACTTACGCTCAGAAGATTTTATGGGATTGGACAAACTTCAGTGCTGTAACAAATAAAACTAACGAACATTAAAAAAATGCTCTGTATGGGCTTTCATTATGACAGTTGCAAGGGCAAAATAAAAGTCTGGGAGAATATCTATGATGGCTCACTAGCTGGTAAATGGGCAGGATGCCTCATCCAAATGGGAACATAAAAATACACATTGTATTAAACACACTGGACAAGAATGGATCTATGGACGAACATCCCTTTCATCATCCGTAACACATTACCCATCTGATTAGAGCTAGTGTTCCTTTTAAAATCAGACGTTTTGCCAAATACTCCTGCCCAATATCATCTGCCATTACCTTCATTAATTCTATGTCTGAAATTGCTTCCACTGACTGCCTTTTGGCACCTGGGAGTTTCCAGAAAAAGCACTTCCAGCTGGTCTCAAGGTTGGAAGGCACACGCCTCCACGCTGATGGTATTTCAGTGAATTAATCCAATCACAATAAGATTGATATTCAGCTGCATGCTGCTCTGGAGACATTTCAGGAAGCAATTCTGGCTACTGAATGAATCAATATTTTTGAGGATAGAAACTGGTTTAGATAAAATAAAATCCATATGAGAAGTACTTCAGCTGAAAGATGTGTGCCTATAGGCTAACGGGAAAGGAGCGCTCAGTCCTGTTTGCTTCTCGCTTGGGTAGCCTGACCAACTCCCAACACAACTCGGTGGGAACTGCAGATGTCTGAATGCAAGGAGTCAGACCAGACGATACAGTTCAGTCTGTAGGGGTTAAAATTTTCTACTCCCATCGAGTCTCTGGGTTATGTTGAAGAACAGTGTTTGAATTGATCCTCAGCTGAAGGGTGTGGGGTTTTTTTTGTTTTCAAGTAATGGAGAGGATAAACAGCAACTGAAAATTGTAGCAGTTCTGTTGAAAAAAAAAAAAATGAAGAAAACAATTTACACATTAGCATTACGGCTTCACCTGCCTCTCGGACTGGAAGATTGATTAAAACTTCCAGCCACCTGTTCACACCAGCCAGAGTCTATGTTTTTTGCAGAAAAAACTAAGTTAAAGGAATTCCTAGAACAACACTTCAGGTGAACAGAAAATAGAAGAGTTACCAGTGTTCAGAGCAGAATGAAGTTACAGATCAAATCATAGAATTGCCTAGGTTGAAAGGGACCTTTAAGATCATCGAGTCCAATCATCAACCAAACACTGCCAAAACCACCATAAAACAACGTCCCTAAGCACCACGTCTACCCGTCTTTTAAATATCTCCAGGGATGACGATTCCACCACTTCCCTGGGCAGTCTCTTCCAATGTTTGACAACCCTTTCAGGGAAGAAATTTTTCCTAATATCCAATCTAAACCTCCCCTGCCATAACTTGAAGCCATTTCCTCTTGTCCTATCGCATGTTACTTGCGAGAAGAGACTAACCCCAAAGTCCAAATAACGGGATCCATTGTAAGTTCTAAGAAATACTCCCTAACAAACCTAATATAGAATCATAGAATGGTTTGGGTTGGAAGGGACCTTAAAGATCATCTAGTTCCAACCCCCTGCCATGGGCAGGGACACCTCCCACTAGACCAGACTGCTCAAAGCCCCATCCAGCCTGGCCTTGAACACTTCCAGGGATGGGGCATCCACAACTTCCCTGGGCAACCTGTTCCTATTCACGTTACTTCTGAGACATGCCAAGGAGGTATATCATGGAGTTATCAAGAGTGTCCTTCAATTCAATGGTTAGCAGTGCAACCAGTAAAGTTGATGGAGACTTTGTGATTTATAGTTTCAGTCGGTAACCAGCTGAACATGAGGCAGAATCATGTCAAATGGATTACCCCATAAAAAGTCAAAATTCACCGAATCACAGAATTATAGGGTTGTAAGGGACCTCTGGAGATCATCTAGTCCAATCCCCCTGCCAGGGCAGGGTCACCTAGAGCAGGTTGCACAGGAAGGCGTCCAGGTGGGTTCTGAATGTCTCCAGAGACGGAGTCTCCACCACCTCTCTGGGCAGCCTGTTCCAGTGCTCTGCCACCCTCAAAGTAAGGACGTTCCTCCTCATGTTTAAGTGGAATTTCCTATGTTTAAGTTTGTGCCTGTTACCTCTTGTCCTGTCCCCAGGCACCACTGAAAAGAGCCTGGCCCCATCCTCCTGACACCCACCCTTTAAGTATTTATAAGCGTTGATAAGATCCCCCCTCAGATGTCCCTTTTCAAGACTGAAGAGACACAAATCCCTCAGCCTTTCTTCATAAGAGAAGTGTTCCTGTCCCCTAATCATCTTGGTAGCCCTTTGCTGCACCCTCTCCAGCAGTTCCCTGTCCCTCTTGAACCGGGGAGCCCAGAACTGGACACAGTACTCCAGATGCGGCCTCACCAAGGCAGAGTAGATTCAGCATCAGGCTTGATTCTTTCGCTATTAATGGCAAATAAACAACTACTATCCCCTTTTCATTGCATATTTCTTCTGACCATTCATTTGAAAAGGTCTGCCACAGTTTGAAGCAGATCTTGGAAAGAAAATAGAAAAGGTATTTAGGGAATAAATCTGGCAATCATTAATTGCTTTTTCTGCTCTCCACAAAACATTTTAAGATCTACATTAAGCACAAATCATTTACACCTAACATAGGTGTTCTGCCTACTACTAGAGGCTGACCAGAGCATTGACATTAAATGGCAGATCTACAGAAGTTGCTGCAAAATTTGTTTTCATTTCCAAACAGAATAAAAGACAAAATCCTTTGAGCATTTTCGTAAATGGAACTGCATTGCAAAAGAGGGCTGTGTATCTTTGTCACACTCAGTTGCTTAGCATTTGGCTACTGGCCTGGATTATACCAGAATTCAGCTTCAAATCCTTTCTCTGCTTCAGTCACAGCATTATTGTTTATCCCAAATCAAGCAGAGTCTCCTACACTCATACTTTGCTACGCGGCTTGCTTGTCTCTTGTCTATAACAGATTATCCTCAAAATACAGTGAAAAGCAACAACTTTGTAAAATATTTCACCTGTGATAAAACCGGCTGTATTGCCATAATTCATTGAAAAAAAATAAATAAATTATTTCCAGACCTATTCACAACAGCGTGTTCCTGGCTGCCTGCCCCAAACTATTATCATTCTATTAGTATTGTTTGTTTGTCAGACTTCATCCAGCTAACACATGTTAAAGCTACAGATGTTCTGTCTACATTTGGATTTTAAATAAGATATCTGTTTTATTATTTTTTCCCCCCCTCTAAATGATGAAAAGGAGGGAAAAACTTCCCCAGTACAAAGACACCTTAATTGTGCAGTACGGGTATGTCTTGCTCTTGTGAGCAAACGAACCCTGCACTCTATTGGAAACGGGAAGGGCCACTGGTGAGATTTAAGATGAGAACTCCCCCGTTGCTCTGTGGAGTGGATACCCTAACACAGTCCCAATTCTGTCCTTTCCACCTTTCATTTCTTTTACTGGAAATACAGCATCTGAAGAAATGAAGCACACCATGTTAGCTCACTATTTACTGAAATACTCACAAAACCACTTCTTGCACTGCCTGAAGTCATGAATTAGTGGTCTGTTTATTTTTTCATTCTCTAGTTTCAAACCTAAGCAAGAAATCCCAGATTTTTCAAGCCAAACCAAGTGAAATTCTCACTATGCCATGTAGCGATACATAAAGAAGCTGTTTACTCTATATGGAGCAGCACAGCTCTGAGACGCCTTATCAGGTCCTGGGAGTAATAATTCGGAGCTAATTCTGCAATCTGCCTGAGCTAATTTGCCTTTTCTTTCAGGTCCGTAACTTTTCTGATATCTCAGCGTTGCGTGCTGCAGTCACACCCCACCAGAAGTGTTTAGAGAGTAGTCTGACATCGGTTGCTTGGAACTGCTCCTTCTCTAATAACGGATAAAGAGGGGTTATGCTACAGAAATCAAGAGCTTGCTGGAGGGGAGGCGATGAAATAAAAACTGATAAAAAAATCAGGGAACTTCCTTTGCCAACAGACGTTGTCAGCAAAATAAGTACTGCCTGCCCAGCAGCAAGGGCAACTGGGGTTACATTGCCACTAAAAACCTTCAGCAGAAATGCCAATCACAATTATGATTATAATATATTTGGCATTAAAATGTCAAATATGTTGTTGATCCTTCTCTAAGAAATAACCAAGATCATATACTTTATGGTTTTCTTTAGCTGCAGTCAATACAGATTTTAACCAGATGCTCTAAATAGAAAGCTACATGTACAAAACCTTTTAGTAACGTACGCAACTAGGAAATGTTCATGCAGATCTATTCAGACAATGCGAATCACAAAATTATTTGTCAACTTAAAGCTGTATTCTGTTGTTTCTAATCTGTGAGTGGCTGTAAAAAAATCTTACGAGGCATTGTAGTCTACTTTTATAAAATAAAAAATGGCAAACCGTCATGGTCTGAATACAGTTACAAAACAAAAATCCTGGCTCGAGTGTCACTGAGGAAGTGGAAGAAAGCACAAGCGTTTCCTCCTGGTGGAACTGGCGCCTCCAGGACATCAGCTAATTGTTGCCTGAGTAACCCTCAATGTGTTTTTTTTCAATACTTTTGCCTTGCAGGTCACTTCAGCAGTTACAATTAATTTAATAAGTGTTTCTTTATGTCTGCATTTGGTTTTAAGTACAGTACTTGCCCCTGGTCTTAGAGTGCATGCTGGGTAGAAAGCATTAACGTTATCTACACCATTTAGTATTACGCACACTTCAATAAGATCTCTCAACCATTTTTTGTTAGTTGCTGCCATCATCCTAGTTCCTGCAGGCTGAAAGCTGAATGTTTTCTCTAGACCTCGTTATCTTTTTTGTCACTTACTCCATAAAACCGTTCACTACAATCCCATCTATTCCTGAATATAGTCCTTTATCAATTTGCTCTTTTTACAGTATTTTCCATAACTTAAATCAGCCCAGGTGAGATAAAAACTGAACTACATCATTCCACATCCGTATGTAGTAATAAACCCAATGTAGCCTTAATTTTTCACATGCAAGGAATATCTTTGTGCTTGATCTTTGTCACAGAGCCAGGAAACTGCTTAAGAACATAGTTTAATTTTAAATATTTCAAGAGTTATATTGATTTGAGAGAAGGAACTCATATATGAAAACTCAGTACATGCATATTAGAATTTGGTAGTGCTTATTAGTTTTGGAAGGCTGGTTTAAATATCATCTTTCCTAATTCAATCTCATGTAATTCATTATTTATTACTCACATCTCATGTGCAGTGATTAAGTTGTAATTTTTAAAGTCACTTGCCTCTTCTCAACCCTCTCATTTGTGATCCAATGTTTTTTTGAATTGCCATTTATTT
This sequence comes from Larus michahellis, assembly GCF_964199755.1. Classification (NCBI taxonomy): domain Eukaryota; kingdom Metazoa; phylum Chordata; class Aves; order Charadriiformes; family Laridae; genus Larus; species Larus michahellis. The sequence goes on along the minus strand of NC_133897.1, from coordinate 102,173,535 downwards.
TTATACAACATTTCTGACCAAATTGTTGTCATATTTGCGCTTTCTTTTTTTTTTTTTTTCCTTTTTTTTTGAAACCATATATCTTATGGCTTTGTCTACGTAGTCTTAACAGTTTACTGACTTTGGCTTCTCTTATTTTGGGTACTGCTGAGTTCTTTTGGTCTTTTTCAAATACTGCTCTTGGACATATTCCTGCCAAGTGTGAACACATCTACTATTTTTACGGCCTCTACATGGGACAAACTCATGATGGGACAAACTCATGATGGGACAAACTCATGATGGGACAAACAGCAGGGCAAACGGAAATCATCTTTGACAAAGGTGACCAGTGCAATTCCAGAGCAGAAAACATAAACCATTAATATTCCAGAAAACATAAACCATTAATATTCAGCCACAGATTTCAGAAATTAAATTTGTGATCTGGATGGCTTTTCCTGAGGAATTACACGTTACCGCATGCTAACACACATTCACGATGAATTCTGAAGTTCTTTCTGCAGTTAAAATAATGTCTGCTTTACCAAGAATGTATATCAAGTGATGCACTAGCAACCTATATTAATGTACTGTGCATCTGGGTGAAAACCAAAATAAGATTAACTATATTTACTGCCTTTTTTACAAGTAGGTTATTCAGAAATTCTCTGAAGTTAAATAGTTAAAGTTGTTAAATGAGCAGCAAATGAGTTCGGGTGTTTTTTTTTTTTTTACCCTTACACTTACCAACTAAAGAGAATTATGTCTTTGACAGTTGAGACTCCCGGTATATTTGATCACTTATGCAGTAACATAGGAGAGGGTAAACCCCAAATCACTCTGTTTAAGCAACAGTAAAAATGAACGTACTTTTCCTAATATATGTATGCTAACTTTGCAGCATGTTCACAGAAATTCCTAGAAATTAATAGGGCGTTCTTTTCTTTTTTTGCTTCTTCTTTTCTTAATTTGATTATAAAATTCATTCAGCCTACTCTCCCTAAGTTACTGGAATTGCCAGGTTCCATTTCTACCACAGTAATAGTCTATTTATTCTCGAGCTTCCTGGGCTCCTGATTTTCCCCTTGTAGAGAGATTCAGATTACTCTGAACAGAAAAGCATCTCCAGAGTACAGATAACGAGTGACCAGAAGGCGGCCAGCTTGAATACAATGTCTTGACCCATTCCAAAACAAGGCTCTGAAGATAGAAAACAGGGAGGAAGCTGTCAGGAAATAAGCAACAGCACAAGAACTGGATAAGACACCCTGAGATAGATGGACAAATGACAAGAGAGAACAGAAGAGGTGCTGTTCGGGGCACAGAAAGACACACTGCAGGGAAAAAAGAAAAAAAAAAAAAAAAAAGACATGAACAGACCAAAACAAAACATGGACAGACACTGTGGACAGATGCAGTGAACGGGCGAATTCTTGGCCTGATTTGAAACCTGCTGAAAGCCCGGCTTTGTGAGTACTTGAGCTGATACATGCAAACACAGGCATCTAAACAGCTGCACGATGACATGGCCACGCGTTCAACTTTGAAGACCTTCAAAGGAACTTCAGAAGGTCTCCAGCTACTGAAAAACATGGGTCACTTGGACCTCAGAGAAGAGTAAGGAGAGGATAGCATATGCTTTCTAAGACTTTCCTTAAGTCTAGATGAGGAATTTTACCTCCCAGTGTATTTACAGCAGTGTCAAGCTTCAAGTTTGATGTGATTTATATTGGTACATGATAACTTCTATTGACTTGCCTGGGATAAACCTTAAGGTGAGATGAATCACTCCCTAGAAGCATCTGCTTCTCACTGCTGTAGGCACTAATGGGAGACTACAGTGACTGTATCAGATGCAGTCACCTACTCTGCTCTTGGTCGAAATGAATGCCATACAAATGATCAGATGTATATAGATATTTTAGCATGTGAAGAAGTGGTGAGGCACCCAGAAGACACCAGCTTCTTAACCCCTGAGGACTTTTAGGTATTTAATTTCTTTAAACGTAAAACTGATGGTGCCTTAATTCTTTGAAAATCATATTAAAAGATAAATACAGCTGTCAGAAAATGTTCAGGCGGATCCATATCTTTACTGTCTGGAAAAATTCTCACTATAGTGCTAAAGTTTAAGGTAACTGAGTTTTCACTGTAATTTCTCTCAATCTAAAAAAATACTTGGAGATTCAGGTCAGGTGTCTCAAAACAGTCTTAACCCTGTCATCATAGCATAATACTTCCACTTCTACATAAACAGCCCAAAGTAACTTACGGGGCAGCTGTTTACTTTGTTGAATAAGAGTTGCCATTTGATGTAGTGATTTTTCGTAGTGTCATCGAGCAAGTTAGACATCATCCCCATGTAACACCCCTCTATGACCAGCAAGCTCATTTACCTTAAACCTCAAGCATCAGCCAAACAATACAATGCCCGTATACTTGCGTCTGCTCCTTTTAAGTTTTTGTACGTATATTCACACTGCTAAGGCTGCAGGCAGACCTGTGGCACATACAAGCCCAACCAAAGTTTGCTGCTGAGACTAAATCAAAGACAACGGACTACGATTTTAACCCGCCCCTTCCTACACTAAGCTGCACGGCTTTGCAGCAGCAGTGTGGCAAAATGGAGGGAAAGAGGATACTGGACAGATACTACAGCCAAACCCAACCCTTTTTCGATTTGGAGAGTTAGGCACAATTAGACCCTTATGACAGCCAGCTAACGATGGAAGAGAGGCAGATGGGCAGGAGGCTTTCTCACTGCTCTTTGCACAAAATGGTGCTCCATAGATATGAATTTTCCCTGGATATGGTAGGGGCCTCAACCAAAAAAGCAAAACAGAGTAAAATGTCAAAAACATACGGTCTCGAAATGTTTTGAATAAGTGGATCCTGAGGGGAAAAAAAAAAGAAAAAGATATATATGGAAGTATTAGAAGTATTAGACTCTCCTGCCCTATGTTGACTGTAAAATATGTTGATGGTGTCAGGATGTCATTCAAATTGTAGTTGTTTCAAGTCCTTTTGTGTTAAAGTGATGTCTACTTTCAAGTTATTGATCAAATAATGGCCCCATTGCTGATGGAAAGGCTTTTTTCTGAATTCACATAAAGCATGTAATAATTCAGAAATTTTGATGCTATTACTTATTGATGTTATTGAGAACTCATAAGCTACACATAAAGATCAATATACATAATTTTCCTATGTTGACAGCCTCTCTCTCTCACTGCCAGTAAAACCACGCATTTATTCAAGCTCTGAGCCTGCAGGACTCCACTCAGTGTGGTGGCTGGAAAGGAGCTGGTCGGGAGGCAGCAGGGGAGGGCAATGACTCCAAAAGGAATATTACAGCTTCCAGGTGTTTGTGCGTTTCTGGGTGTTTGTTTTGGGAAGGTACAGCACTGTTTCACAACAGCTTTCAAAGAATGAGAGGCCACTACAATTTGCGGGGGGTGAGGCTGTGAATAGACATTCACCCCCATATTTCTTCCTGCCTCTTGTTTTCTCATGCTATACCTGACATTTTCCTCTTTCTTGAGACCCACAACACAAAGGCACAAACCAGCCATCCTTCTCTGCCCGGCGTAACCTCAACTCGTCTCCTCTTGAGCTGCTCAGAAGAGGCAAGAATCGGAAGCTGTTCCCGGAGAAGCTGGGGTAGAAAGGTAAGGCTAGAACAAGCATCCCAACAACTTGAAGGGCTGGAGGAAAGCGGTGCCTGCCCCAGCTGATCTGCCCCTCACTTCCCTCTCCCCAGCCCCTGCCCCACAGCTGCCAAAGACCACCGGTCAGGGAAGGAGCAGATACCAGAGGGCAGCCTGCCCCGTGTGCTGGCACAGAGGCCAGGCAGGCAGCCCCCACGGCACCTCTGCCCGTGGGGCAGCTTCCACCCAAACCGAGCGCTAGCAGCAACAGCACAGCACACACTGCTGCTGTTGAGCGCGACTGGGATTCATAGCTACAGCCTGCTGCGAGCGCGCAAGCTATGCCTGGTTTTGATTCACGGAAATGAAGTTGTTTGTAATGCCAAACATTGTCCTCTTTCTTATAAAACAGAAGTACTAAAAAAAATTCCTACGGATTTTATACAATATAAGATATATTGTATACACATATTCGTACACATATAAGATCTCCCCTGAGCCTTCTCCAGGCTAAGTGATTCTAACTCTCTCAGGCTCTCCTTATATGACAGATGCTCCAAACCCTTCATCATTACAGTGGCCCTTTGGTAGACTTGCTCCAGTACGTCCGTGCCTCTCCTGTTCTGGGAAGCCCAGACCTGTACACACCACTCCAGATGTGCTCCAGCCAAGGCTGAGCAGTGGAGAAGACTCACCCACCTCCCTTGACCTAGTGGTAACGCTCTGCCAAGCACAAGCTGGGTGCTGCTGGCCACCGATGCCGGAAGGGCACGTTGCTGGCTCACGTTCCACTTGGTGTCCACCAAGAGCCCCAGAGCCTTTACTTCAAAGCTGCTTTTCAGGCAAACACCCCCCAGGCTGTACTGGTGGGTACTTGTGGTTTCTTCCTCCCCAAGGGCAGGACTTGGCATTTCCCTTTGCTCTGGGTCAGGAGATTCCTGCTGGCCAAGATCTCCGGCCTGTCCACATGCCACTAAATGGCAGCACAACCATCTGGTGTATCAATCAATCCTCCTATTTTCGTCATACCTGCAAATCTGCTGAGGGTGTGCCCTGCCCCATCATCCAAGTCACTAATGAAGATGTTAAGCAAGCAGTATTGGTCCCAGTATCAACCCCTGCAGTCTAAGTACTTAATAATATATTTTAAAATGCCATCATGCATACTTGAATTCCATGCTTGTTATCTTCTGAAAATATTTTTGACAAAAATAAATAAAACCAGTGAAATAAAACAGTCATAAAGATGACTTTTAAAAACCACTAAAGTGCAGTTGCGAGTTAAAGCTTTAAAGCAGAATAACATGTATGGCATATCCCTCTATTTTGCTCTTTGCCAACAAATTGATAGCAGAGCAAACACATTATTCCATACGAATGATGCCCCCTAGCCCTATTATTCATACACAATTATACAGCAAATATCTTCACTAAATCCAAATTAACAGTGTTCAACCTCAATCCTTTGTATTGTTTCTGTATGCGCAGTTAATGCAGTATTTCAGGCTCAGGTAGCCAGCTTACTGACTTAGTATTTAAATGGCTGTCACTGAAAAAACAGTGTTATTTGAGTCACATAATTCCAATATATGATTTCAGATTTCACACACGCAAATTCTCAAATCCCACAACTGCAGCTATCGCATTGCTTCTGCAGTCAGGAACTGCCATCCATCTAAGAACTGCAGATAAGAGAGTAGCTTTAGATTTCACCTAAGATAATCATCCATAAATTTGTTATCACTTCACTCCTCTTCATGAAGCCTGAGAGCTGACAGACTGGGGAGATGAATGGGAATAATCCACACAACGTTCACATTTATTCATTCAAATTTATTCGATCAGGTTGTTCACACAGGACCTCACCTATGCTGAGGTCCACCGTGCCCCATGCTCTGATTCAAAAAAAGCTTAAGACCATACCAGGGGGATGGCCACAGCAGGTCAAAGCAAAGATATACACCGCTGTTTCCTTCACCTCTGCGCCTGCCCTTTGCTAGACATCTGCTCTCAGCCACTGCTAGAGACATTCCCGAAGGAAACTCCCAACCTCCAGAAATTTGCGGCTTACATTTCTTTGGATCTTCCTGATGTCTTTGCATTTAATATTCCTCATGCTTTTTTTTTTCCTCCCATGAATTGATCTAGTTCATCTACTTTTGAAGTTGTAATTTTTGGCCTGCATAATAATCCACAGCAAAGAGATCCACAGCTTAACCATACTTTACTTGAGGAACCGTCTTTTCTGCTTTGTTCTGAACCTGTTTATTCCACGTTTCATTTTATACTCCATAGTTCTTGCTTAGAAAAGACAGTGAATAAACTACCAACTTGGTAAAAGTTCACAAGAACTCATGATCAACACCATTTTAATCCCAGAACAGGTAGGAGAACTGCCTATCTGAGCAATACGGTGTGCTCATTATCATACTAAACAAATCTGTAGTTAATGAAAAAGTTAGGATTTTGAAATCTGAGTACTGTTGCTTAGCGGTCCAAGGACTAGTAAACACAATTTTGGCAGAGACAGCAAAAATATTCCTTCCACTAACAAAAAAGTTGATGCTCACGAGTAAATCCTGGGTTTTGGCCTGCTACAATCCTAAATTAATCAGTAATTTTGTGTATCCCATTGGCAATGCTACAGATGTTATGATCACTTGCATGCTTTAGAACTTAACTGCTGTATAGCAACATGGCATATTAAATACAGTAGGACAACTGGCCTATGCACTGACTTTTTACAGACATGCAGACTGACATCTTTAAAGGATTATATTTTATTACTAAGTCTTCCTATACTCACTGCAGCTCCCTAAACAGACAACAAGCAGAGGGTGGAAACTACTGGCACAATGCTGCAACTTTGGCAATTCTTAGTTGGAAGCTAAATCTCTAATCCTCAGGCTACTTCAATTATACTGAGATAGGAAATAACATGGAACTGCTCCCAGGATAAGAATTTTACAAGTGGTTCCACAAAAGCCCGTCCCCATTTCCCTGTCAATAAATAGAGTATGGCCACACTGAGAATCCAGCCCCCTTTCTTGAAAATGCAAGGACAGCTGTAAATTACAAACCCCAAATTTAATATTTTCACGTGATGGAGCTTATCAGCTGATTTGCCAGCAAAAATAACTAGATGGACATTCTAAAATTCCTCAAGGTTTTGTCTTAGTAATTAGATTTCACCAGAGCCAATCGAAGGTGGACAGAAGAGAAGATGCTGCGAATCCTGTGTTTCAGGGTTTGCGGCTGTTACGCACATTGCTAGGAAGTCAGCAACGCTTGCAGCCGTCGGGAGTCCTGCGGTTCAGGGTTCCTGGGTGTTACAAGCTCCGTCAGGCAGCCGGCAACGCTTCGAGTTGACGTTAATCACCTACTTCAGGGTTCACAGCTGTTACAAGCAGTACCAGCAACCTGGCGGTGCTAGTAACCATTTATTTCACTTAGCAACAAATGCTGGCATATGGGGGTTGCTTATAATTTCTAAGGAGCTTTTTTGCCAACGCTATTAGCTTCCACAGTCAGCTGGGGCTACAGTAATGGGAGACTTAAGACATTTTAAGAACATTTCTAACAGTGGTGCCTAACAACAAAGAGTACCTTTGGCTATAGTAACCGCGCATATAAACATTGCTAATACGTTGGCAACTTTCCTAATAATAACCAAGTGCCTGATACTACCTACAGCTGTGGAAGCATTAGTCAGTGCTTCAAAACACTGCTGCTATGTCAACAACATGTATAGAGTTTAACAAGTAATTCTTACAATACCAGGAGATATTCTGCCAGAGCTCTGTGTCACAGCTAAGTCCCTCAGCAGGGTATATTAGCTCAGGCGCAGCACTGTGCTAATAAAGTCACAGGGATTTTGAGCAATGTGGAAATACTGAAAGCTACACCGCCGAGAACACAGGATGCCGAGAACGCAGGATGCCGAGCACGCAGGAAGAGGCTCCGCTTCTGAATGCCCAAAAAAGCGTTTAACACAGCCGAGAGTCTGAGTAGAGCATTTTAATTCAGACGTCACTGTCATATTCGTGAAGATGTCTGTAGATATTTAAAAAAAAAAAAATCTGAATTAAAAATAAAAAGGAAAATGCTCCATGCCTTATAAATGAATTGTGGATTTCCTCCGTCATGTCTTAATAAAGAAATGTTCACGGAAATCAGAGTGAAATAATTCTCAAAATCAACATAATATAAAATCTATATTGTAATTCCACCCCTGAATCCTGTAATATAGAAGTGTATTTTAACTTTATTCTACTACACAGAGCAGGAAGAAACCTGCCAAATCCTATCTTAAGTTTCACCATATCTGTAAATTCCACAGGAGAGTTTTTGAATTTTTATTATTTTTTTTTTATTGGCAGAAGACAGACTCCTCTCAAAATTAAACAATACCGGTGAAATGATTTGTTTCAACTTTTCTTAATAGAGAAAGTGTATTACCTTTCATTTCCTCACTTCATTTTGAACACATTTAAATATTTCTTTCTACAATTCTTTCATTCAACTGGGTTTGCATTTTATATACTACACATCTAAATATGTGCTATTGACATTAATCCTTTGAGATGCATTAAGGTATCTTATAAAAATCATGTCTAAAGGTAATTTTGATTTTTAAAATTTTGGACAGATGTTGAAGCACACAATTTTACTGCATAACTGACTCTGTTTTCAAGTTTCTTTCTTTTTCACTGCTGGCTCCTTCATAAACATAAAGGGCAAATCACGCTAAACCAGTCAGATCATGTTTTTTGATAGAAAAGAAACTTTGTACCTGAAGGAGAAACAAGTGAAGCCACACATGTTGTTTTTAACAAGGCTTTTGACACTGTCACTTGCTATTTTCTAAGCACGCTAACAACTGCCCTAAGCAGGGTGAAATACTATTCAGTTGGTATAGAACTAGCTAGAAAACTACAAGAGAAAATTAGTTACAAAAATTTCACAGGATGTCATATGGTCTACTCCAGTTTCATACAGTCTATTCCTGTTCTGATATATTAAGGGACCACATGATGAAATAACGTGTAAGCTATTACACTCACAGATACCAGACCAGGGGAGATCAAAGGGGATATAAAAATGCTGTTGTAGAATTCAGAACGATGGCAAATGAGAGAAACACTCTGGGAAAAACAGGATGAAAATCATTAGAAGAAATGAATTACCTGTATACATTTAGGAACAATGAAACCCACCAAATTTAAAAAAAAAAAAAAGGCTAAGAGATCTGAGCATATAATTCACAAGGTTGAATGTGAATCGCCATGGCGTTCTGCAGGGGAAAGGGCATGCTGTTGTGTATGAACAGGAGTGTTACCTGCACTCCAGTGGGAGTGGAGTTTGTCATCTACTGCTGATATATGTCAATACAGCAGCTGCGCCTAAGAACATATTGTTGTTATGAGTACCCAAAGGGGGAGAGGTCAACTATTTCTTTTGTGCTTCTTTCCAGAGTTTACGCACAAAATCAACCCAAAAGCTCCAAGTGATACAACTACTGACTAAAAAAGCAACCATCTTCAGTCAGTGGCATATAGTATAATCTGCCTGCTGCAATGTAAAACTAGACCTTGATCATGAAATCCCATTTCAACAATTGCAGGATACCACGTAGTAAGAAGAATCTGGAGAACACGTGCTCCAGTAACCCAAACCCAGAAAATATTCCCAACACACTTTATTAAACTGAAAACTTGTTGTAAACCCCCTATAGAGACAGCAATGATGTGCCACAAAACGAGAGCACCGAAAGATGAGGAACACTGCCAACGTCCTTGACCTACATAGAAACCGGGAATTTATTCTGTGAGACTCCTAATGACCTTTGTTAGAGTTGCTGAATCCAGCAGCCCAACAGAGGCGAGGCTGCCCCAAGGTCTAGCCAGTAGCTATAGGGTATACACACATATGCTTATACACACATATGCGTATACACACGCACACAAACACATGGCCAGCCACACAGATGAAGACGGACAGAAAACGCAGCACTAGGAAAAACACAGACAGCACCAGCGGCCTCATCCTGTTTCCCTTGCTGGCTGATCAGGATGAAAGTGTTTTAGTGGAAAATATATATATACGTAGAGACAACATGGATCCCTCCAGTAGCTGAGCTTAGACAGTCTGCCCAGCAGCTGTCCCTGGACACCCAGGTCTCTCCAGCTGCTGGCACCTGGACACAAACCCTGAGACCCACAGCCCCACTCCAGCTGCTGGTGCTCCGGCACACAGAGGCACACTACAAGTCTCACCAGTCACCAGCCTTAGACCCTACCCAGTAAATTTCCCTTGGATCCTCTGGTCTCCAGATGCCTCAGGCACCGCAAATGCCAAAGGGTCTCTCAGCCAACCCCCAGGCCCCACGGTGTCTTCTGTAGCTGTTTTTGGTTCCCTGGTCCCTCCAGCAGACAGCTCTCAGACCCTCTCGTCTTTCCGCTATTTGGCCCAGACTTCTGGCTGCTTATCCACGCTCACTGGCTAGTCCTGCTTGATGTTTGCTAGTGGTAACACACTACATACATATCCACACTTGCTCCAGTGTCTGACACTGCAGATACACGGGCCCTGTGAGTCACGGGCCCCACTCCGTTTGCTGGCACTTAGATCTCCTTATGCACACATATGCACAGAATAGAGAGCCCTCAGACAGAATAGCTAGAAATGGAGTTTAATGAGAAGACAGGATAGGCTTCAGCAATAAGGCACAGGTCATGGTCAGACCAGCATACTGACCAGCTCAACTGGCCTCTTTTAACTCCTTTGCCCTCTATTTTTCCATGCTTGGTCCTCCCCAGTTCACCTTGATCCCTCTCTCCCTTTCCCTGCTTGTGCTTCTTCCTCTAAACATCCCATAACAAGCCTTGCACAATCCCAAGACACTCTTCCTCCACATCCCATAATGATTCCCACACTCTATAGGGCAGTAACCTCTCTCTTTTCAAAGGTGGTCCCAAGACCCTCTCCCGTTGACTGCTCTTGATGGGTCTCACACCTGGACAACAGGGCCCATCACCCTCCTGTGGCAGACCTGCAAGTAGTTGGCTCAAGGCACTCTGTCTGTCTGATAAGCATCTGGAGTTCCTCCACCTGCCGTTGTCCCTCTGCTCCTTCCTCTGTGCTCGTGGAGGCAAGCCTTTTATCTCCTACCGTAACAACTTGAAGAGGTGGGCTATGTCTCGCATGGCAGGAGAGGAGAGGAAAGGGAGGGAGCCACTGCTAGCCTGAGGTGGCAGACACGCCATCCCGATCCCAACCAAAGCAGCCACCTGCACTCGTGAGCAGGACACACCAAGTGAAAAAACCGCCTACTAACAGGAATACCAGCATGCCTTGCTCTACCCTCTGCCTCTTTCTATAGCCAGTTTCCAATGTGAAAAGTAGAAAAAAAAAAAAAGTCAGTTGTCAATTTATTATCTTAGAGGTTGAAATCCTTCCTGGTCCTTGGGGGCGCTTAGCAAAAAGCCTTAAGTAATATGGTTATATTCATACAATAATTTTCAAAATCACCACAACCAGCAATGACTCATCCTAAACCTAACTGTTTCACCCCAACCTCTACAGTTTCTCACACTTTCCCTATAAAAACACAGTAACACAGTCTATGTGCAGCCATTAAATATCCCCTATGTTTTTGCAGCCCCCCCCCCATCTGATGTAGGCTGTTCCAGAGTTTCACTCTTTGGATGTTTGAAAACTTTTTAAAAAACTGCTAATCTAAATACTTGATGACCACTGCACATGCATTTGCACTTTTAACAGAAAGAATTCTTCTTCCTCCTTGATAACTAGCCTCAAAGCTAGTTGGAAAATATTAATGTACTCTCTCATCATCATTTCATGCCATCATCATCATGACATATTTAATCTCTTCCCCAAAGATACATCTTTCATTCTCTTATTCACCTCTTTTGGGCCGTTCCAGTTTAAATTCTGTGAACAACTTGGCCAGATTTTTGCAGAACATTCTAATGATTTAATGAGGTATTACCAAAGTCTTCTACTATGTTCCCTGCTCCTGTCAAGAACCCTTTGCCATGACAAAACTGAATTACTTGTTGCATACGTACCATACCGGTGGTCTACAGTCATAAGTGGCTCAAGCCCCAAGTCTGCAGCAGAAATTTTTGTTATTAGTTTAAAAATGCATGATTTTGCACAATGGATCCTTCCTCATAATTTCTATTGCTCCTTTAACAAAAATGCATGTCTTTCCTCTGAAATTCAGCAAGAAAGTTCTCTTCAGTAACCCAAAACATGACAGCTTTGACAAGAGGATATGTAACTTCCCCCAAACTGTTGAACAGACAACACACGGATGGTTTAGGGGGTCTTTGTGAGAAGGTGATAGAAATGGGATTCAAATCCTTCAGGAGGAGGAGGACAGTAAAACTGCATATGGCATGCTTATGATTCCCAACAGTTTTAAAGGAGACGTGTGTCTGCGTGAGCAGAGGGGAGGAGGAATAACAGGAAAAGCTGAGGTATGTTGGACAAACTTACTAATACGCATTGCTGTTGTGAAGGATGTTTAATTTCTTGGGATGGCCTAAGTAATGTTCTATTTTGTGGGAGATTCTGATTTACCCATTTTTGTTATTTATTACAGGGCATAAATACAGCAATGGATTGGTGTGCCCTTTTATCTCATATTTAACTTTTACAAGGAAATTTACAGAATATTTAGCTTTGTTATATGCACTTAATTGTGGTGCTAGGTAGGATCCATTGATTTTACCTGATAAAAAAAAAAATAGTTATTTTCTCCCTCAGTTTCGTTGAAAGAGTGAGATTTTACAGAAATACTGAAAATTTTTACTTTTGGAGGTTTTCGGGGGTTTTTTTTACATCTTTTTATTTTACTTTCTATGTCTTTCTAATTTGAGCGCTAACGATTTCCTTCAGCAGTATAATCATGAGCAGTAGTCAGTGAAGACAACAGAAGGTACAACAGAGACAAAGATGAATAATTTTTGATACTAATTAATTACAAATGACCAATTAGAGGATCCATTAATTTCATTTTGTGGCACCAAATCAAAAGGCCCGTGTGTAAAACGAGAAGAGTGCTACTTGCAGGGGCAGGAAAAGAACCAGGCCATTAGGGTATAATCTGTTAGCTTTCACAGGCACAAGTCCTAGCAAGGATAAAGAGAAATCTGTCTAGCATTCAGTGGCAAGATCTGCCCCAAATTTGCCTAATTGCTTCGTAAGTGCTATTGAGACAGGAAATGTAGCTGCGACTGCAGTTGTAAAATGAAAGGAAGAGAAAGAAGATGGTTATTGAATCTATTTTTAAATATGAAAAATGCACTCACGTAGTACAATGATGCCGACATTCAGACATACCAGAATGGAAACATGAATAGCACAGTAAAAGAACTGGCTTGTGTTACATTTCAACCACCCTAGACCTACACATTATAAAAACACAACGGCTGAACAGCTTATAAGGTTTCAAGGTTAGTAGAAGTATGCCGCAGACAATATTTCATGTGTAAAATAAGCTTCTGAGAATTTTTATTACACGACAGTTTAAGAACCAGAGGGCTACTGTCCTCCGAGTCCCCATAACTTAAAGGCTGCCAATACTGAGGTCCCTTTAACTGGAGAAACAATTGCCCATACTGATAACGGCCCTTCTAAACAAAAAGCATGCATCATAACTTTTATTTTTGGTCCTCTTATATAGTGATAGAAATTTTTAAAAAGTACTCCTTCAAGAGCCAGGTAGCCTCAGAAGAGACAACAGATCTTGTTTCGTTACAACAGGAGCAAAATCACGGTACGGTACGCCAGGGTCTGGCGTACCCGTTGTATATGGGTAGTCCTGAAACGTCAAGCTACGATGACAGAAGAGACCGATGAACTTTATCACAGAGCTAATCCCCCCCACCCTGGGATGGATGAGTGGGGACATGCCACTGATGCATTGTAAAGCCACTGAAGCGTTTCCAACTACAAGTCAGAAAGGCTATTAAACAAAGAGGAACGGCCTACTGAAGACAGGTCACAATCTCCACGTGGCCATAGCAAAATGCTTCTTCCAAGTGGCTTACCTGGGATGAATCTTGACTGGCATTGAAAAAACAGGTATTTATTGTTAACATAAGTATTATCTAAAAGAAGCCATTTTAGCAGTTAACCTATTACAATTTGTCTACCACTGCTGATGGAGATAAGCAGATGAAAATCAAATCCTTAATAGTTTTTACAATACTACCAACATCAAGCATCAAAAAACCCCACTTGTTCCCTTCCTCAATTAAAAAAAGACTAAAAAGAAATTACAGTGGCGTTCTCTTATTTTTCCCCTCTGTTCTATGAGGTTCATCTCATAGAGTTCAAGCTTGACCTACTCATTTTGGGTGGTGGGGGGTGGAATTTAATCTTGTGGCGAGTATGGAGATTCATGAGTAACAACAACAATGCAGGAATTGAGGCGTAAAGTAAAACACCAAATATCACAAGTGTGGCAACTGAATCTCGAGGGCTGACAGCTCTGTTCAGTCCATGCCTCCAGGGCCAGTGGCAGCTGACAAGCTGGGGCTGAAAATGAGGGAGTTTGTGTACTAATGAGGATCTGATGATATGTACCCACTGACTAGCTTGTGGGTGATGACTCAACTAAGTTTGTTAATCGCTTACTAAGAATAAGGCCCTAATTAACAAGTTAGTGTGAATGTGGATTTATGGCTTTCCAGCAGTCACCAAATTACAAACCTAATGTCTATGTTTGAATAAAAAAAACTATCTTTAAAAAAGCATGTTTGGTTTTTTTTCCCCTTGGCTAAATAATGAAATTCCATTGCAAGTTAACCCTTATTTTCCTAAATCACTTACCTAGATTTCAGAGAGGTATCTTAAACTTAAAAAAACATCCTTCCACGGATGGTTATCCTATTTGTGAGCTCACCAAGCCAGCAGGTTGAATCCTGCAGGGCTGGCAGATGAAAGAGTCTGCTTTCCTCACACCTCCTCCAAGCCATGCCTCCATCGGTAGCTGTTTCACATTCAACCGTAAGTTATTGTCATTTCAAAGCACTTCTAGCAGTCCTCAAGACTCTGATGGGCTAGCTGGAAATCACAGCAAAGCGGGAAACCCTCAATCAGGAACCATTCACCACTTCTTGTTTGCAGCGTCCTCAGAAGTGTTACCACGAGTTGGGAGAGCCAGCAATAACAGACACGGATGCCTTCAGATGAGCAGCTCCTAATCCTGTTGTGCAGGTATGTGGTGCAGAACACGTATATAGCCTTTGGCTTTCAGTAGACAGCACATGAGAAGAGTCAGGCGCCTCAGAGTATTCATTTGTGTAATCGTTGGTAGTCCTAGGGAAACGGCAAGCAGGAAAGCAGGTATGAAGCCCTGCCTTTCTGCCAAGATCATGTCTATCCTCTGTGTAAAGGCCTAGCAACCTGGATTTCTAGGGTGTATGACTCTCTGTAATTCCAGGTGTTCGCATCTTCCTCTCCCACCATCCAGTATATCACTGGCATTACAAGACCACAGCTACACCAAGGAAGGGCACACTACTTGCACCACGCAGCAAAAGGTCATCCATCACAAGCCCTGCAAGGCATTTATACATCCCTGTCTTGGCCCAATCTCCTCTTCTTCTTACATCTTGGAATAAACTGCGAAAGCCCCTGCATTTCACAGTAGGCTGTGACCACACTGAAGTGGCACGGACACTTTCACGACATGACTTCTGGCCACTGCTGTCAGGAGATTTATGAAAACAATCATGTTTTAGCAAAAGCCAGGTGTTACACCACTCAGATTACAGCAGTTCAGGCAGGCGTACAAGCAGCAGTGTCAGTGCTGGCACAACAGGGGAGATGCCAACTAACAGCAGGCAGAGCACCCATGAAAATTCAGCTTCTACAGCTTCTGTTTTAGGTGCTTAAATCCTTCCTCATCCAACATTAGATGCACGCACTGTCCCATATTTGAATTATCCCATAAAATTTTTGTAACACCTTGTTTCATATCATTTTCATTTCATCATTTCATATATCATCAGGGGGGTTGCTGTTGCCTTTGGGAGAATTTATCAGTTAACTAGTTGTGCCAAGGGCAGAGAGAGAGATTTGGCCACTAACCCTACATTTGGGTTGTGACGGATATTTCCACAGCAGTTGGTTGTGATCCTAAAACTAGAACTGTGCATTCCTGTGGTGATTAAGCAGACTGAGGAAAATGGTAGCTTTATAAATACTCAGCAGAACGCACACCAATACGTCTTCCACTGGAGGATTTCAGTCTTTGCCACTGCAATGCTCTTCGGTGCCTAAGAGAAGTTTGGGAGGAATACAGAATACAACACTTGCTTGAAAAAAGCTAGCTGATATTTACAATATCACTAAAATGAAGTTTAAGCTTGTTTATGTCCATTTTATGTCTCTGGTACTGCTGGAAAGTTCCAAAGAGATTCTCACTTACTAGACTGAAAACGGATCCATATAGAGATGCCCGTGTGCTGACTGTCAATACAAAAGCTACAGAAAACATCACCTGAAAACTATGTCTATAAGGAAGCAGATGATTTCCATCCATTGGAGGAAGAGGACTATACCCACTGAATGAAATGAGACTATACCCACAGAAAGAAACAGTAACCCAAAATCCAAGATAGTATAAGGAGTATACTATCTGTTTTTATAAATGCTATAAAAAGGGTAAAGATGGAGTAAAGAACCTGTTGTTTTGCCAGGAGGGATTTGTTTGTATTTCCTTGCTGTGAAGGGAAACTTGGTACAGCACACAAAGCAGAAATTGCTTGGCAGATAATCAGAAAAATTAATTTCTGAAGAACGTTAGTCAGTGGTTGCAGACTTCCTGTTGAATGAGGCTACAGGTTTAAAAAGTATTTTTTCCATGATGAAAAAAAAAAAAAAAGATCATTATGCATACACATCTACAGAAGAAAAAGAATCTGAGGAAGAGCCTTTAAACATGCAACAGCAGGAGCAAGATGGGGAATGAAGTCAGGTACTGGAGGATGGTCTGTCAGGAGCCAAGTGAGAGACTCCTACAGTGGGCTGGAAGGGACCTACGCTCTTCTGGCAGACAGGCTGCTCCATTTCCTTAGATAATCTGACAAACGCTTAATAAAACTGGAAAGTTGTTCCAGAAGTCTGAGCTGAATCTTTTTCACTGCAGTGGAGGAAAGATCCGGCCTCTGCTCTCTTCCTCGTGGCAGTCACCTCCTTCGTGCTTGAAGCTTGTCTCCATTCCTCCTTCCCACCCCTCCTTGAATAACTTCAGTTCTTCCGGCCTTTCTTTGCAGGTCGAGTTTTCTGGACTAATAGTCATTCTCACTGCTCACCTCTGAGCAAGTAACCTTCAAGTGTCATGCTCAGACGTGGACACAGGCTTTACCGGGGTTGAGTTCTTATTCCATTATCACATTTCCTCTTGCACTTCTCCCGTTGGTCAGAGAACTGAGCTAATTCTCTGGCCTTTATTTTGTTGTTTCCTTTAGGAAGGTAATGACAGGGTCAAAATTCAGACAGCCCTTGGTGGTTCAATCTGTACTAACTAGCTGAACACAGAACAACAGATCTGAAAAAGCTCGTGAACTTGCTAGTTTCTGGATTCCTCAAGGACATTCTTTCAGGTTTCTTCAAAAGCCAGTGTGTTTCTTGCTGTTTGTTGACATTTTTGTTCCCGCTTTTAAGTGCTTCAAATTCCAGAGTTGCCTTTCTTGTCAGAGAAATCGGCAAACCAGAGGAAACTTCTCATCAGTAAGCAAAGTTAACTGAGGGGGACAGTGATGCTGCGCTGCGTTTCTGAGTGCAGCTTTGAGATCTCAGGAGATGGCGGTTCTGCTGGAGACTTCCATTTCTTTTTATGCCACGGCTACTCCACTGCTTGTTTTGTCCGAGTATGGGATTATTGCTTTTAACTATTCCATAGCCTTCAAACACAGCATACTTAGCAAATTAGCAGAAAGCACAAGGTAAAGATGGGCTGCGAGCAAATTAAAAGTCAAAATTAGAACTAATAAACAAAGTCTCAACAATTTGAAGAAAAAGCTTGAAAATAAAGCAGGAATTCAATAGAAATAAGGGCAAGATATCACATTTGCAGGCAGAAATAATCACCTGCACAAACATAACATGGGAAATGAGTGTTGTTTAAGAAAAGAATATTGGTCCAGTTTGGGGAATGACACTTCAAACAGGCTGTGGACCAAAGAGAGGGTGTCCAGAAATGAGCATGAGGAATGACCAGAGGTCCAGAAAACAACAGCTCTAGGGAAAAACTGGGGTTTAACCTTGCTGAAAAGAGGCAGTGTATCTGATAGGGGGGTTTTAAGAATATAAAAGGTTTCTTTCATAAAGACAGTTTACTCTCTACTCTTTTCCAAAAACAAAGACATTATGAGTTTAGATTGCAGCAAGAAAGATTCGGGTTAGATTTGATGAAAAAACATCTGCTAGTGAAGTACTGGAGAAGGCAGGTTGCAGAATCACCATTTTGAAAAGGTTTAAAAACAGATTAGTAAACGAACTTTGCTGGTAACAACACAGATAGAATTTCTTTAACTCAAAGTCCTTTCCAACTAGTATTGCCATGGTGACAAGATAACCATTTCTGGGTATTTTTTTCTCTACTCATTATTGCACTGTTTACATAGACCCAACGGCTTGCAAAACGAATCAGAAACTGAAGTGCCGAAACACCAGAAAAATCTTGGGGTTTTATGAGCAAGTGAATCCTGTGACCAGTTCTGTCTTTCAGGCCTATACCTTAAAGTTCAGAATCATCACTAACCCAGCTTGAAAATTCTTTTTTATCCCTATGCCCTAATTAATGCCCCATACAGACTCTCATCAGCCTATTCTTTGAGAATAGGGAAGCAAACTTTGTGCTATCTTTAGAAACTAAAAAAAAATAAAATTAGAAACTGTTAAATTAATAGAAACAAACATACTAAATATGAATAGAAAGCTGAATAAGAAATCCTTTCAACTGATTCCACTCTACACCTGAGTGCAGAAAGAGTACCAAAAAAACACCCTCAATCTCCTACCTTTTCAATTTCATATATTGTTTAACCTACATTTTTGCAATTTTTCTTGTTATATAAATTGTATACGGAGAGCCAGTCAAATATTATATCTTAAAAATTAAATGACAGACGTAGGAAGATTTATATTTTTGTCACTTCTATGTCTAAGCATAATCATTTTGACAGTACACAAAGCAAGATTTATAAGCCCGCTTATTTTCTATTAAAAATCATATTTTGCTTTCCCCAACAGTGGAAGCCCACACTGAATACACCGTTTACAATCTTTGGGTGGCAGTTTTAATTATCTACACCCTTCAACTTTTGGCAGCATTCAACAAATCTTCCATTATCTAGGTTTTCTTTCTGTATCACTGGGTAAGTCAAACTGCTTCTAAAAGAACAAAATGTTTACCCATACTCAGAAAATATACACAAGAAGCATGTTTACGATGAACAACAACACAAAAGTCTGAACATGTGCTTTAATGCACAAGTCCCAAAATGATGGGAATGGCAGGCTATGGTTACCTGATTAGATAGAGGGCACTTCTGCATCTCAGCACAGCAAAGGCACGTTTCCCTTAGTCAGAAGCAGAACAGCAGGGTTTGGGGGTTTTCTTTGCTCGTTTGTTTTGCTTTCAAGATATCGAAGAAGTCAGTCTATCCTAACTTAAACATGACATGAGGACAATACTAAGAGCAGATGCTAACTGCCTTCAGTTTTAAAGTGCCTAGTGACGTTACTCTTTAATTGAGATATAGCTAATAGGTTAAAAGAAGAACAATTGTGTCAAATATTTACTTCAGCTTCCAGCTGAGGTTAAACCTTCCAGCTTTTTCATGTCTGAATTTCTTTTTAAGCAAGAAAAAGAATAAAGAAATTTTTTACCAACATGGCTTTAATATGATTAGTAATCACAGCAGCTACACTCAACAAAATACCCTAATTGCCGCATATTTGTTCAAATACATTACCCAACATAATTGGTCTTATAGAACATATTTATCTAAATGTGCAAAAAGACAGATTTTCTTTAACATGTTTTTATCGGATGGTGTAAGAGAAGTGGGGTTTTTAAGCGGTTTGGAATTAACATGCATGTTTTACTCTCCCATCTGCCTGCAGGCGTGAGCTGGCATTTGCTCTACCGCAGTGTCTGCGGTAGCCTACTGAGTTGCCATCAGGACTGCATGGGATGTTATGTCACGTCAGGCCCATAGTAAATGCAACCAGATTTTTAATTAAAAATAGCAAAACCAAAGAGGATACTTGTATACATGTATACAAAATGAATAACCATGTATACAAAGAAACAATCCATTGAAGTACAGTCAGGGCTTTTTTGGTGTTTGGGGGGGGGTCGCATAGGTCTTTTCGTTTTCCCTACCCATCTTTTTGTTCATATTTGCTTTTTAAATAAATTCTCACTAAAACTAGTGGACAAAAGTAATGTTGTCCGTCAATTAAAGCTGAGGAAGTATGCTGTCCATAGACCTCACGCTCCACTTTCCTTAGGGGGAAGCCTTTTGTGATTCCATTTCCTTAATGCCTGCAATTGTACTTGATATTTTCAACAAGTAACAGCAAAATATATGTTACTTCACAACATGCCACATATTTCCCAAGACCTCATATTCTTTGGCATAAAACTCTAGCAGGATCAGTATATTTAACTTTCAGACATCTTATGATTGGGGAAATTTTTCTGCCAAGAACGACTGCCAAAGTCACGCTAAAGGCTTTGCTTTAGCCGGCAAGTTTGACGCATATGGGGCACATATTGCTTTTGATATTTCTCAAAGACAGATCCTTCTGTGTGTTGTCATTAGCTACTGGTGAACCAAAATAAATGTCTGCGGAAATTATGTATAGATTTATAAACACAGCGCAACACACAGAGAGTCCGACATTGCAAACACTTTGTAATCACCGGTCCCTGGATCACCAAAGTGCAATAAGACTAAGCACTGAAGGTCACCATATGCCTGCACTTTGAGCTACATCATGACTAAACACTCAGCGTGCTGATGGAGTCTGTGCTGCCTGTGACACCTACCCCCGAAAAGACTGCAGAAAAAAAATGAGCGTGTACTTGTTTTCCTGTAAATCTCTAGCCATACTGTGCATCCTTCATGACGTAAGCAAGGGCGTTACTGATGACTTAAGAGAACAAAGTGGACAAAATGTGATCTTGTAAATTTGATTTCGTAGTAAAATAATGAAATATTCACTTATGTCTACAGGATTAAAGTACTAATGGATTTCTATTGAAATTACATTTACAAACAATCCATCACAGAGGACAAACAACTTCACACAAGACTGCAGAATTAAAATATATAATGTATGGACTTATGCAGAGTGGCTGTCTCCAGGAGTCTTGCCTTTTTGCTGCAATGGGTTTCAAGACAATTTCAGAAAGTCTGAGAGACCTTGACCAAAGATTAATGATAAATCACAACTAACAGAGCAGCTTCTGCGGCTGCCTTCTGCTTCCGTGGTGAGAACAAAACAGATTAAAGAACCATTAAAACGTGATTTCCCTGAGAAATGCACCCCTGTACCTGTATACGTTATCACCTTTGATAAAGAAAGAAACAATTAATTCATCGGAGCCAGCCAGAACCCTCCTCCTTCTCCTCCTCCTCAGCCATGCAAGGAGTTGCTGGATGTGGTATCTGGAGAAGAGCTCATACCCCAGGTAGCACAAGCAGAGGGTAGACCTCCTCCCACGGCGTGAGGAGCATAGGGTATATACACTGCTGCCTCTAACACACTGCTGCACAGGTCTGTGTCGTCTCCCCTTAGTGTACATGCTTTCAATAAGAACTTGAAAGAAGGAGCAACAAAAACTACACATGATCCTCCTCAGAGGCTGGGAAGGTGCAGGAAAACAGTGAGCTGTTACTGCAACAGCTCAGGCCCCTCAACTAATATCCTGTTCACTGTTTAATTACTATCTTGATAACTGGGTGTAGAGCAGTAATTTTAGAGGCACCTAAATGTGCCTCTTAAACTAAATGAAATAGCAAAATGCTTGGTATGATAATCATTGTTGTCTTAAGATCTTTACCTTACCAAAACTATCGTTGTGGCTACTTGTTTTCCCCATTTTTGGTGAGAATGCGTGTCAGTCAGCCTTTTCGAAATACAACGATTTTATCTACATTTTAACATTCAAACCATTTTTTAGCGTTTAAAAGAAGTGCTATGTTAAGGTTTTTAAAAACGAAAAATCCCACCTGCATCATATCCCTTTAATGTAGGATTTATATGTCCCTGAAAAGGTTAATGCACTGGGCTGCAATGAGTTTTATTAACATACTGAACCAGCCAGATTATAGTCACTTGCACATGTGAAATGATGTACCAGTGCGGATGCCCTCTGTATCGTTAGTGCCTGATAAGGGGAAAATTACGGACCAAGTCTTTTCTTTTTAGGCAGAAGAGAGGAGCAGACACTCTAAGCAGTTTTGGGTGCCCAGGATACATGGAAATTAAGGACCTGTATTAATAAGTAACTAACGGTTGCATTAGGCAGGCTGCTGGTGCGCACCTGGTCCCTCTGAACACACATTATGGCACAGCCAGTTGCTAGTCACCTATTGGTGCAGCACATTCAAACTATACTTTAAAATGTCATTAGGAGTTGGGAAATTTAGTCTCATTGAAACAAACAAAAAACCAACAAAAACCAACCAACCAATCAACAAACCAACCAACCAAAATTCACCAAAAAAAGGGATTTGGGGGATTTATTTATTCCTTTTCTGAATAATTTTTTCCCCCAATATTATCCTACCTCAGTATGTGCATTTTCTTCATTCCTAAAAGACTTTTGAATACTGGTTAATTATGCAACAATGATTTTTAACTCCTTTTTAATCATAAACATTATGCTTAGCAAAGTATATCTCTTATTCTTGCAGTACAGCTTTCACTCAGAACCCACATTTGCAATTTGAACGACAGGAATGGTGTTTTATGCCCACAAAAAAAATTCTTGAAATTCTTTGCTGGGCACAAGGTTTTACCTGAGCATTAGAATTAATTATGTCTTTAATTCGTAACAGTAGCTGAGAGGCCAAAAAATGTCTGAAAAGCTAATAAATAGAAGTTGAAAGACGTCCTTATACTTGTCATTTAATGACAACCTATTTGTCACTTGTGGTAAAGAGCCGGTTTGAAAGAGTTTATTTTCCCCTTTTCCATCCCCCACCCAAGCTGTTTCTTTACAATACCCTCTTCTTGTGTTCCAAGGCCATCCATGATCAGGTTTTGCTCACTGTAACAGATTTTGATATGTCAACAGAAAAACGATGAGGGCATTGCCGTGCACTGTTGCTATACAAGTGTTATTTTTGAAATGCCCAAGCTTATCTATCATGATAAGGACTTTAAAAATCACTATTCCTAAGCTGATCGTACTGCTTAATTCAGAATTTTTATTTCAATGCAACCAAGACTGTAGAGCTAGAAAATAAAATAAAGATTAAACATATTCACTTATCTGAATTTCCTTCTCTGCAGATACTATATTTCAGCAGACGCTGACAAATGGCTACATGCTCAAAGAATATTTAACTATTACATCATCGTAAATATGTCCTACAAACTTAACTACTCATGGTGCAGCTTGCAGCCTTTTCATCTTGGTGGCATCTATACTTCAGTCTCAGCAGAAAATATGTCAATTTTAGGAATAAATAACTAAAGATTACAAACCAGCTATGCAGCAGTTCTCTGCTTATCGAAGACAAACATAACCCGAACCAGCAACGTGCCCTTGTGGCAAAGGCGGCTGATGGTACCCTGGGCTGCACGAGGAGTGTTGCCAGCAGGTTGAGGGAGATGATCCTTCCCATCTACTCAGCACAGCTGAGCCCACACCTGGAGTGCTGGGCCCAGTTCCAGGCACTCCAGTACAAGAGAGACATAGACAAACTGGAGAGACTTGAACAAAGGGCCATGAATCATAGAATTGCCTAGGTTGGAAGGGACCTTTCAGATCATCTAGTCCAACCATCAACCTAACTCTGATAAAAACCATCACTAAACTAGGGACTGGAGCGTCTCTCACATGAGGGAAGGCTGAGAGAGCTGTTAGGTGTGGAGAAGACATGGCTCAGGGGGAATGTCACCGATGTATATAAATACCTGAAGGGAGGGTCAAAGATGGAGTCAGGCTTTTTTCAGTGGTGCCCAGTGACAGGACTAGAGGCAATGAGCACAAACTGAAATAAGGGAGCTTCTGTCTGAATACCAGGAAATACTTTCTACTTTGAGGGTGACTGAGCACTGATATGGGCTGCCCAGAGAGCTTGTGGAGTCTCCATCCTTGGTGATATTCAGAAGTTGTCTGGACATGATCCTGGGCAACTAGCTCTAGGTGGCTCTGCTTTTGAGCAGGAGGGTTTGGACCACATGACCTCTAGATGCCCTTCCAACTTCAACCAGTCTGTGACTCTGTACTTATATATCTTTTCTATCAGTTATGTATTTTAATAATGTTGAAGTATATAACATCTTGAGATCTACTGTAAAAAAAATGTACGTTCTTTTCAGGTAACTTTCATTTAGGACTCATACCCTTTCAAGAAGAACAATATTTTTGTTAATTATGTCAAGCTGTGTTCACTTTGTGCTCTGTTGTATCAAAAAGAAGTATAGTTAATTCATATTAGCATTTGAACAGTGTATTACAACTTTACTGAATTGCATCTTGTTTACTTTCATATTTTTGAACAACTTTCCTCCACCTCTTAATGTATTTGTCAATTTTTCACTGTCACCAAGCTTTCCAAGCAAAATAAGAGCTGAGAGCAAAAGAACACCATATAGAAGACTGTCTTCAATTCAACAGTCATGCATAATTGTGTGACTACGTTTTTTTTGTAACATCGAACAACGTGCACCACCTTGTAAACCGGCTGATGGACTACCGGACATTTAAAGTAAAAGATTAACATGAATTTGTCAGATCATCTGTGTAACATCCGACTTCACCCAGTTTCTAGTGAAGCAGAAGTTGTCTTGATTAAATAATTCAAGTGATGCTGAGTTTAAAACATCACTCTGCCCCAGTGCCTAATTATGGTTTCTGTTAAGCATTTGTATCTAATTCTTAATTTGGTAATTTTACTTTCTAGACATTGGGTACTCAGTTTAAAGAGCCTTACTTAACATCTTTCTTTGTATGCACTTATAAGGCCACAGATGAGTCATCTCTTAATAAGCACCTTGATTAAGCAAATATTATATTGTACTTTACACTACCGTACTCATACCTAAGATCACAGGAAAAATGAAGAGGATCTTGAAACTGATTTAGAAAAGACATGGTATTCTTGGTCATAATGACACTAAGCAGAGGACCAGGTGAACTCTTCAGCTTCAGCAATCAAATTATTTTAAGTTTCAGTTGAATTGTTTTCTGAAGCAGCTTAAAGAATTGCAATTCTTAAAAATACTTCATTCAGCATGAAAGGAAATTTCTGACTTCACATTCTCTTCTTCTGAAGAATTAGAAATCATTGTAAAGTGTATAATCTCAAGATTATACCAGCTAATTAAACCAGCTAATAGGTTTAGAGAAGAATACTAGGAATGGACACTTAAACAGATATCTGCCACCCTGATCCTGCACATGTGCTGCAAAAAGAACAACTCTCGTGAACTCTGGAGATTCTCTAGGATGTGACGAAACTTAATGCTTTTGAATCACAAAGACTCAGAAATACCTGGTTACCACTGGGTGCAACGACAAGAGCTTTCTAAAAACCACTCAGGAAATTTTCTGAAAACCACCTCAGAAAATTGTGAACTTTGAAGAACGTACTTTCCCCAAAGCACACTTTATACTTGCTTCAAATCAAATGGCACGTGATAGAGAGAATATTTGAGTTTCAAGGCAAGACTAGCCAAGACAAAACTGCTACTTGCTTTTCCTTCACTGCAATGAAAATGTTATCTATAAGAAGAAAGCGCTCTGAGAAACTCGATAGATTCATTATTGGAAGATTCTGAGAGATGAGGTGAGGGAGGGGAACAATTTCTTCTGGCACATGTAGAGACACTTTCTACCAAAATAAGAGGAAAGGCAAACTATTGCATTAGCTATCTTTGTGCAACTGTCAGGACTCCTATTTATCCAGCATTTGTTTTGCAGTTATATATATATCTATATCTAGATATAGATATGTATTGCATGATAGGATTATCAGATATAAAGATGCAAACACTATATATACGGCAGGAATAAATGGCAGAAGTGTCTTATTCCATGTTGCACTGTAGATACCCAATAGTCTCCTAAAACTGATATATTGCAAAGGTTGCCAAACCTCTTTTTTGTCTAAACAGACTATTTTTAAGTTTATATTGAAAAATCTACAGTTTCCATGAAATTCCTTCCTTGCTGTCAGAGCACTTAAGAGATGCTAGTACATAGGCCTGTAAAAAACATAAAAGCTTTACTATAGTTTTTGCACTGTAGTATTATTTTAGTGACTTTGAAACACGTGTATATTTCAGTTTTAAGAAAGACACCAATATGGAATTGCTGTGATGCTAGAAGAAACATTAACTGCGAAAAGCAATAGTGGAATATAATGTGGTTGGAATGAAAAAAAAAAAAAAAAAAAGTAGACCTGAGCAAGGACTCAGATTTATACTGCATGCCACGAAGCTGTTGTTAACACAGATTTAAATTTGCTTCGTGTGCGTGTTTGTGTGGAAAACGGCCACTCTCAGATGCACAAAACCAGGAGGTATAACCTAATTGATACACCTCATTACCCTAAGTGCGGGCAACATGCATAAGAGCACAGAACTAAGAACTGGGAACTCAAGCTGAAGAGGCAAAGTGCAGTGGCAGGCAGCAGTTCTAGCTCAGGTCCCCGGCACACCGACACCATCCCCGTGCGGCACTGAGCTAATTTAGCCTGCCTCGCAATAGGAAATAACCTGTGGAGAAAGCTGCATGCAGACAGTCACAGCCACCGAGTAGCTATGCCATTCCCTGCTCCAGAATTAGCTTCGTCACAGTATTCCTAGGACTTTTGGACCTCCGAGATGCAGAGGGAAGTCATTAAGCTTTGTATCCTCTCTTTGTACTGCACCCAAGGAGGAGGAACAGAATGACAGTCAAGCTTACAAGACATTAAAAAAAAAAAACAAACCCAAAAAACCCATGAAAACAAACGACCAACCAAAAAAAACCCAACCCAACAGAGAGAGCAGAGATTGTGGCTCATTGCAATCCATGGCTGGGGAAATCTCATTGACCAGAAAGCTGAGCTGCCATGACACAGCTGGCATGGAGAGAGGACAGCGTTGGAAGAAAAAGTGGCAGGCAGGTCTCCAGGGGAACGTCCACAGGGAACTTTCCGCAACGCGGAGTTACAGTCTTCTAAATGGATCGTCTCTCATATCTCAGGGGACAAGAACAGCGGCCATAAAATATTCCTCAGCTCTACTGGTGAATTTACTATTTTGCCACTTGTTATTCATTGATTTTGCTTGTCTTTAATACTTCACTTAGGTAAATCCAGTTGTTTTTTTTCTTTAGCCATCTCTGCTTAATGGTAGCCTTTTTTGAAAGCACTACTGTGATCTCTCTCCCTGGTTGTAGTCATGCTGGAGTTACCTTTCTCTTTCCCTGAGCTAAAACATTTTTGTAAAATACAGAGTCATCAAAACAGCTTCTGATGTAGAATGTGGTTGCTTAGTTATTAAGGAGACTTTCAAGCAATTCAGCACCTATTATCAGTACTACCGGCTGCAGGGATGCTCAAAAAGTTATGGCATTTTCTGGGAAGCTAATTTTGTTGTAGGTTTCCAAGTCCAAGCCTCTGAGTGGTTTCCATTCTCCTGGAAGGACCAGGCTGAATAGGTTGGGCTGGAGGACTGTAAGACTTGCAGCAGTTACAAGACGAGTCACTACTTTGTAGAAACAGAAGAGAATGCTGCGCACCTATTTCTTAAGTTAACGCAGCATCTGAAACCTCTTTCTATTTTATTTTACATCACTACCTACAGTATCATCCTGTTGACAGCTGATCAGAATAAATCACTCCCTAGGACACTGTCATCAAGGTTGTAAACAAAAAGCAAATACTAGGCATATTAAGAAAGTGACAGCCTAACTCTATTAACTGAAAGAAGGAATTTTCAGAAAGTGAAAATAACAAACTAGTGTTTCAAGACAGCATCTTTCAAATTTTTCCACACTGGTAAGAGTAAGTTCACTGTGAATTGCACTTCGAAGTTCCATCTGCTACACCTGGACAATTCTGTCCTGAAGGTCAAAATTAAGGTTTTATTTAATTTCTAGAGTGAGGATATGGCACAAGATAAATATTGATACATTTTAAATCTCCATCACTACTCTGTGCTCATAAACTACCTCCCAATTAATAACATTCTATATTCAATGTGTTAGGTTTTATTCAATATTCCACCTGAGAACAAGACATAAATTTCCTAAATATGATTTTCCTTTCAGCATTCGCTTTATATTCATTAACTAGAACAGTATGTAAGACAAGTAAATTAAAAAAGGCAAAATACATTTTAAAAAATCCAATAAATTAAATCTAGCCTGCTGCCTGAAAA
Organism: Larus michahellis; assembly: GCF_964199755.1. Taxonomy (NCBI): domain Eukaryota; kingdom Metazoa; phylum Chordata; class Aves; order Charadriiformes; family Laridae; genus Larus; species Larus michahellis. The sequence continues at coordinate 102,145,246 of NC_133897.1, read as the reverse complement.
AGGACAGTATTTGATCATCAGAAGACAATGGAAGAAACTCAAAACCAGGCCATACCTGAAGCTTATTTTGTTTGTTTTTTATTCACCCCAACTAGTGACACGTTATGGCCTGAAATTTAGGGGTTTGCGTCACTTATATTTAGGGTTTACCTTTAATCTTCTCTGAAGCATGTAAAATTGTACTCATGTTTCAAATAAACAATATTGGAAAAAACCTAAAATTCTGTTAAGTGATTGCTTTTATTTGTATGTTGAATCACTAAGTTTTATTGAGTGTTAAATGCAAAAGGAAAACTTAAAGCTGAAGGAGGCTGCGTTGGACCCAGGCAGCGACACCCAGCTACGTAAGATAAATAAGCACTTAAAAGTGGGAATCAGAAGGGATTGTTGGTGCTCTTGGTGGGGGGGTATGGGCGCTGTTTTCTAGGTCATAGTTTAAAGAGTGGGAGGGATACAGAAAGAATTTCTTTACATAAAGGAAGCTGGTATTCTCTGATACAATAAAGCACTGCTGCCTAGTCTTATATAGGACAGTGTCGTTTTCTTTCAGTTGACATTAATTGGGAGGAGTTGCACAATTTCTTTGTTTACAGCAAGTAAAAGACACTTTGAGTTTCATGTCTGGACTGCTGTGGCTTGGTTGACACGGAGCCCCAATTTTAAGACCAGTACTTTTCCATTTCACTCGATGGGCATTTGCAGAAAGGAGACTTCAACTTTATGCCTCAGTCAGTATCGGAGTAAAACTAGTACAGATCCTAGAATTGTGTTTGCAATGAGGAAATGGCCATCTGAAAGAGGACTCATTAGAATATGCCACTTAAATGTCAAATAAGAGAGTGAAAATAAATTAACTTTTCTGAAGAAACCAGGCTGTGAGAAAGATACGGACTTTGGGGAATGAGTCCAGCAAAGGGCAACAAAGACAATTAGGGGACTGGAGCATCTCTCCTGAGAGGAAAGGCTGAGAGAGCTATGACAGTTCAACCCAGAGTAGAGAAGGCTTAAGGAGGAACTTATCTATGTGTACAAATACCTGATGGAAAGGAAAGAAGAAGAGGGAGCAAGACTATTCTCAGTGTTGCCCAGTGACAGGACAAGGGGGCAATCAGCACACACAGAAACACAGAAGGTGCTGCCTGAACACCAGTAAACACTTTCTTTGCTCTGAGGGTGACAGAGCACTGGCGCAGGCTACCAGAGAGGTTGCAGGGTCTCCCCCTCCTTGGAGATATTCAAAAGCCGTCTGGACGTGGTCCCGAGCAACCAGCTCTGCGTGACCCTGCTTGAGCAGACGGGTTGGACCAGACAATCTACAGACATGCCTTACAGCCTCAACTAGTCTGTGTATCCCACAAAAGTGACAGGAGTTGTCAGACGCTAACCCTACAGCAACATATCAGAAACTCACCGGCCCGTAACAAAGAGAAGGCTAAGTAGTTAATTGGTCCCAATTTATAAATCAGTAGGTGGGAAGTACGTACAACTCTTAAAACAAGCTATAATGGGTTATGAGGATTACTGGATTGAACAGCTTGTGTTACACAGGAGGCAAGTCTAAGTGGTGATACCAGAAATGCATGGATTTCTTTGCCCATAAAGACCTTCTAGGTGGTGTTTTAAGCTAATTTACTCCAACTGAACCTTTATTTTATCAGAAATCAATGTCATCAAAGAAAGGTAATACAGGAAACGTCATGTGACACGCGGCTAGAATTTTGGATTTCTCAGCAACTTTTAAATTCTCACTTTTGAGCTTTTAAACCTCATCATCTCCTGTGGCTCCAGTGCTTGCTTGATCACAGAAACACATAAGACTAGCGAGTACCTTTACAATGAAAAGGTGAAAGTCTTAACATCAGAATAAAATCAATTCTTACTAAAAGGTGATCAACCATTACTGTAACTGATTTCTTTTCTAGAACAATTTTTCTATAACGATCTAGAACAACTGAGCATGTCACTGCTCTATGGCTTATTTCTTAAAACAGAAGGTGCTGCAGCCCCGCAGGAACCACTTGCAATGAAAAATGCATCAAACTCAGTAGGTAGGTGCAGTTTTCATCCTGGTTGGAGTATTGGTTAAAGACTGAATAAGAGAATGAAGAGTACGGTAAGCACCAAGACAAATGCAAAGGGACAATGTTGGTAACTTGGTGGGAAGATAATTTTCTTCTGCTTTTTTTGCCAGGACAATCCATTCCTGTGACTATCACTTCCCAAGGAGCGTTAAGGAATCATACACATGCCTGACAAGCCAAACACTTTCTTCAGATATCATCCAAACTACCAGCTTTAGTGACCTAAGGCCAGGAAAGTCACGCTTTGCTAGTCTTGAAACATGCCTTGTTGGCTAGGATGTGGGATGATTTTACAATTGCTACTTCAGTTGCAGTGATTTAAATTCTCATTTAACCGACTCGGTTCTGCAGCGCTACTTTTATCTTCTTCTAATTGAACGTGGGAAAATATTCAGTCTATGCCTCGCAGCTGCTCAGGTGATAGCATAATAACATGCAATAATTACATTTTACTGTCTCAGTTGTTATTAACACTTGTATTCAAAGTTAACACATAGTTTTCAGCTGTCACCTTCAGAGTTAAGACTGCAACATGTGAGAACATCTGTGCTAGTAACTGCCTTTTAGCTGCCGAAATCTTCTGTATCATAAGGGGGTTTTTTGCTACCTTATTTGCCCACAAATTAATATGCAGCATTTCATATAACATCATAAACTACATTGAAAATGCTTTCATGTCAGTGTTTTCAGGTCTCTCAACAATTTGTGAAAATGATAAATAATCCCTGCAGATTTCTCTGTCCACCTAAGACATCACATTGTGCCACAAATAGTTTTATGTTCTACAGGCAGATGAGCAAGCTCAAGAGGGACGTATTAAGTGCAGTATATCTGTACAGCAATAGTAGTTGTGCATGGGAAGCCATAGCCATGTAGTAAACCCAAACAAAACCTGCAGCTCTAATTAGGTGTATACAAAGTTGCACTCTAAAACAGAAGTAGGCCTCTGCAGACGTTACGTTAACATTCAATTTCAACAGAATATTAAGAATTTCTAGAAGACCACAGCACAAAACAGAGGACATCTTTTCACCTCGCCTAGAACACTGGCTGTTTCCAGTTCTCTTTTGCATGATCCAAAAATGAGATGGTAGAAACAAAGTAGGTACAGCAAAAAGGTGCCAAAAATTATCAAAATCATGGAATGATTGCCACAACGTGACACTAAAGAAAGCAGCAAGAGACACAAATGAGTTTGCAAAGGAGTTACAAAAACAAATGATAGTGATCAAGATGGTAAGAAAGAAAGTAGGAAAAAACCCAAACCAGGTAAAGGGCGAAAAAGACAACAGTTCTCCAGATTCTCCAGATGAACCCTTCTGGTATGTATTTAGAGACCCGATCTTCCAAGTGTGCAAGTTAGAAAAAAAGAAAGAGAGAGAAGTAAAACAAAATACACCATTGCTTATATTCCCCTTCTCCCATCCTTTTACACTGCCATGGTGGGGGAAGATAAACTATACGATCCAATATCAAACCGTTGAAGTAAAAACTTAGTAGAAGTGCTACCCCACTGCACTTTGTTGTTGTTTTTTTCCAATACATAATCTTACAGCATAAGATATCATAGTAGCTGTGAGATACAGCCCCTCAACACAGAGCAAAGAAAACTGTCCTTCCAGAAGACAGCAGCGCTCTTACCTTTCAGACACATCCTTGTGATCCATTCCAGAAGCACTCTATAGCATGGGCCTCCCAGTTCCTGTACAAAGGCCTAATCCAAAGCCAAGTGGGGCCTTTCCATTGCTCTAAGTAGGGCACATCTTTTGGACGCAGAAATAAGCAACTGCCGTCACTTATTGCAGCTTTTTGCGTAGTATAAAAGTTGTTGCATTAATGCTTTACAGAATTTCAAGTGAAGGGCAAGTTCTCATCAAACAAACCTGAGTAAAATAAACACAGCTCATATACCAATTTGCTTCCTCTGCTGTGAAAAACACTCTCATACCATCCAAATTAAGGTTTTTCCATTGCAGTTCGATCATCTCTTCTCTTTCAATTCTATAAAAAGAAAAATGACTAAGGAGCAGCTGCCTGTTCTTCAAGAGCAAAAACCTGCAACCTAATCTAAATTCTGTTTTTCTTGCTAAGTAAGCATTTTTGTTTCTTGCCTTGCATCTTAAACTCATTTAGCACTAAATATGGATTTAAAAAAGAAACCAAGCATATTCAATTTTCCACATAAACAATCACAATAAGTGGTTTAACAATGGAAAATGACACAATGCTTTCAACATCTAAAAGCCAACTGGCCTTTAAACTTTACGTATTGTCACACTCTGAAGTGATTTGGTAGATACCTATCTGCTGCTGTCTTTATCTAGTTATTTTTGTCAAGTAACTTTAAGGCAATCCCTGCTAAAACATACTAGAGCAAATTGTTAAAAATGGTGCAATTCTTGCACAGTTTCAATACAAAGCCCCAGTAGTGCAGCAAACCTCCCTGAAAAAACAAGGCAGAAGATGTGGCATATGTGTGACGGGGCTTTTCAAGGCCCAAAAGGATTTCTTGAATGTCAGAAATGTTTCATAGAAATGAGGTCTTTTTTCTTTTCTCCTTCAACTACTCAGCCAGATTCAAGCTAGGAAAGATCGTACATTCATTGTTCCTAATACAAACTCTTTTCTTTGCAGCCACCTATTTTTTCTTTTTTATTTTTTAAATGAAGATGCATGCACTACCATATTGCCTGTGTTTTTCTGCCTTTGCTAGTTCTTCAGAAATATTTGTGCAGCACAACAGGCTTACTTGCAGCAATGAATTTTCTTCTGGTTGACATTTTCCCCAACTTTTAGCTCAGTAGCTCTTACACAGCACACATCTCAAAGCTAGTTATAAACAAATTCATTTTCTGTTAATTGAAGGTCACATAAGGATGTCGAAGACATTTCTTGTTTTTCTTAGTTCCCTGTAGTGTTTAACATTATCATATATTATCTTTTTTTTTTTTTTCCCTTTAAGTTGAATAATACAAGTTCTTTTAATTGCTTATGTTTTTAGCTAATAATTCTTCTTTCTTCTCGGAGAACCCCTCCAATTTAACTACTCCTGGTTTGTAGGTATGTATCTACTATTGCAGAATCATTGATTACATTCAATACAAAAAAGTAATTAAGAAATTATTCCTTTAAGATAGGCAACCGAACTGTACCAAAAGATTAAAAGCCTGAAGACTGTAAAATTAGGGTCCATGATTTATGCGTTTAAAAAAGCTAATGATCTGCATCAACCACGAATGCATCAAATCACTGAAATCAAAAAGCTCTATTTCTATTTTTACCACAAAGTCATTGACAGAATAAAGAGACTAAAAGTAGTGCAACATTCATGAATGATTTAGTAAGAGGAGAAGATGCCGATTGAATCAAGATTCAGACGTCAGTATTTGTCAGCCAAATGGGACAGAAAGCTCCTTATAAATGAACCCTTAAAAACAGCTGAAATAGAAAATGGAAGTGCTGTCACCAGTTTTTATTCATTATCTATAGATAACGCAAATGTCTGGTATGTTGTTCTTGTATCTCATAATACATTTTCTTCTGTTTGCTGGATCTTGTGATATGAGACATAAAAGGGTATCTATCTCTAACACGAAAGGAATATCTTCATCTGACCAAATGTATAGTCTAAACATCCTCTACCTTCCCATCCCTATTCACTATAAAATTAAATCACTGAAAAAATAAGCACAACAAATGTTCTAGACTCCTCTTCTGCGGAAGTCTGAGTATGCCTCCCCACCATGTCTTTGAATAGAAATGCCTGGACCGTACAGAAGGTTACAATTTAGTAGCACATTTCGTAACCCTAACCTGGCCCAGGTAACCTGAAGTAGTTCTCTTAGGGGTTTTTTGGTGAATTTTTGTTCTGTTTGCATTTTGTTCAAAAAAAGGAAGTTAGAATTACATATAATATTCTAAAAGAGTTTGTAAAATTAATTACTTGGCTGCTATAAAGTATCAAAATTAAACTGCTGATGAAAATAGTATGTATGACACAGTACGTACTGACTGAAATTATTCTTATCACACGGGGCTTAATTATGTTCCACTGAGGTGCATTCTCAAAAAAAAGTTGAACTGATCCAGATGTAGCAGACTAACTTGGAACTAAAAATGCACAAAACCCCAACGAAATCTGCTGCAGAAAGATTTGCAAATGGGAAAAGATCAGTGTAGCCATCCAAGCAAAAGCAGGTCACAGTATAGTAGTATCAATGATACTAGGATAAAGCAAATTCCACGCTCAGAGAAGGGGAAAGGCAGATGTCTAAAAATTCTTCAGGAAACAAGGGGAATTTCAACAAATTCCTAAGAAAATAAAATGGCATGGTGTACGATGGATAACCTCAGGAACTGAAGCCATTAATTCATAAGAAAATAGATCCTAAAACGGATAATAAAAAACACTGAAGCATGTCTTCATTTTCTTTAGGGACAAGCTAGAAAGCAGAGAAAAGGATTCCATTACACCAACACTATGAAACTCAGGAATGGAAGCAGATTTTCCCAATACTATGATCCACATGAAGACTTTAACAGATTAAAATGGAAAGACGTGAAGAGAGTTTGTAAGGTAACACACATAAGCAGCTGAAAACATGCAGCACAACTTTCTGTAGATCCTTTAGTAAAGTAATGGTAAGAAACATGCAGCGACTTTTGGATACATCTATATGAAATATCAAATCTTGTCTCAACTGCTGCAATGCAACACTGGGCAATAATCTTCAGATTCGGTGAGTTTTATGAATTACTTGAATCTAACAAGTAAGGTCTTTCTCTAGGTTCATAAAGTACATCAGAGGGACTAATAGTTCCATCTCACCATGACAGTTCCCAGTTCTGAGTTACCTCCAAAAACAAAGGAAACCTCCAAAGAGAATACCTATAACTCAATATGCTTTACTGAATCAAGAGTTTGAAGATAAAGTTATTTCACTGTCATAAGCTACAGTCAAGCTTTTAAAATAGAATCAGTTTTGCTCACTGCGGTCGTTAAGGTCAGTGAATAACTGCCCAGCAGGTGACCAAAGTGATGGTACTTGTCGGTCTGACTGCACTGTGATTAGCACCAAGACACAAGAGTCCATTTTTTAACCATATGCATTTACGTTGCATGCTAATTACATAGTGACAGAACTAGAGCACTTCAAAATAGAATACTTCCATTTGCATCTTTTAACCCAAAAGGCACTATTTTCCTACTTTCCAATACTTTTCCAGGATAGCTGAGGCAACATCCTTTTATCCCCTCCCAAGAAACATGACAGGTCTCCATTTAATACCAGTGGGAACAGTAAATTGACAGAAAACAACAACTATATGGAATGACGGACTTTGGAGATGAATTATAAAAGATGAGCTTATTCTAGATAACTGCAAAGTAACAAAATTTGTAACTGTACAAAATCTTATTGAAAAGTCTTACTGTAATTTCCACTTTTTATATTTCATTGCTATACAATAAAAGAATGAAAACAAAAATAGTTTCAAAGTGACACTGAACTTTCTTATTCATAAAACGTTTAAATTACTAATTTGCTCCATCCATTCTGATCTCCCTGAAATTATATTGCCGGTTGTTCTAAAAAAAATAGCCCCTATCAGAAAAACCTCACACAAAATCTCCTGTAACCTTCCCCCAGTTTCATAAACCATTTAATTTCAGCACAACTGCTTGCTCCAACAATATAAGTTTCTTTGGTCTGCTCTCCAAAAACTGATGGCCTGTTTGAAATTTCTGACTCACTCAATGATGTCTGGAAGTTCATAGTTGGGAAACGACCCACTTTTATTTATGTGGAATCAGCTGCACCATAAGGCCCCTGAGTTATGGTAAGCAACTAAGTAATGCAGCTAAATCATATCAATGTGGATTAACTGGGAATGAAATTTATTTATGAAAAAATTGAATCGGAATGTAGTGAGGTTACTTTCAGAAATAAACTTGACTTGGCAGAAAAAGCATGGGCTTAAAAAGTACATGAAAATAAAACTGCTAAACGTAGGAGAAGAATAGCAACATCCATAGGTAAAAGTGCAGTGTACCAGAGAATAAAAAAAGAATACAATCATAAGCAAACAAAAACTACCAATTGCACATAAACCAAACAAATGGCAGTCCTGCAAAAATCACACTTTCAACCAGAAATTCCAACCTTTTTCAACCACAAACTAGAAACAAATATTGAAGCGTCAGCACAAAGATGACAAAAAACACTCTTATGCTTTAAGTACAGAGATGTATTTCATTCAGTTCTTCAACAACAACAAAAAGATTGGTTTTTAAAGTAGGTTCTGATATGGGAAATATAGCAGCAATTCAAAATATATATGGTAGAATGCTTATTTCATTAAGGGAAAACTTTTAACAAAACTTCATGGTACAAAGAATAAAACTGTGGCTTGCATTTAAAAGACCTATCATTTTAAGTGAATCAGGAGAACAAAACATTCCATGATCAAAAGCTAAAACTTGTAACGTAAACAACTACGCAGATGTGTATTTCTGTAGAACAAGTGAAAGCAAGTATGTGAAATCTAGTTAGTTGTATTAAGAACACATCATACCTAGCTTATCGTAGAAATCTCAGGCTTTATGTGCAAGTGATGGCTGATTTTTATCAAACAATACCGAGCATGGGTTGACAAGGTAGGTGCTCTGTATGTGTGTCGAACAACTCTCATTTAAAGCGGTACTTTTAGGGGCTGTTCTAAACCAAATGCTACCAACTGGGTATGCAAGCTAGAAAGAGCAGCAAGGTCCTTGCAAATTCCTTTTAAAATGAACAACATGCAGCAAGAGGCTGCATAGCGTTTCACTGCCTTCCCATGCAAACGCCTTCATTTTTTTCAAAAACAAATTCGGAAGCAGTTTTCAGTGACATTCCCATATTAATTGAGACACTCACGGAGAAGATATTTTGACTAGAAGCTAAAAAGTGAAAAAAAAAAAGGATGAAGAAGTTGTGCAGATGGAAGTTGAATTTGTATCACAGAAAAATCTCTAACATATTGATATAATTAAGCTTTCCTAATGAGTTAGAAATCCAGACTAGTTACATAGCTATTTTAGTTTCTTTAGCCTTCGTCTGCAGTCAATGGAGAAAGACTTCTTGAAGGCAACGCCTAACTCGGGAGCTGCTCTTGTTCTCTAGAGGGCAGTCTCTTGCGCTCTCTTTCTGCACTGACTACAGAAAGAAATTACAAGGATTAGAAATGAGCAGCATCCCTTTGTTAATAACCTCATTCCACGCTAAACCAGTGCGTGGAAAGATTGGCAAGAGCAATTACTTTGAGGAATTAAATACTGTCTCAGGTATAAAGCTCCACTGAAATGTTTTGAATTTAACAAAGCACCCAGGATCTCTGTTAATGCAACATCAGCAGCAGGTTGGAAGGCTTCTTCCACGATGATTAACCAGTGACATGTTTTGCAAAACAGTGACTAAAGCAAAGTGAAACTATTTTCTTACCGAGAAACTAACACTAGGAATTTGTCTTTATGTTTGGCAAACATTTATCATTTTAAATATACTGAAGGCAAAACAAACTAACCATTAGGAATCCCTTTACAGCAATTCTAGTGAAAAGGTCTGTTAAGGTCTGTTCAGACTTTATAAAGTGATGCAAACTTGCAGAAGTACTTCTAAGAATGAAATACTACGCCAGTAAGAAATTATTATTGCAGACAAATTTCAACGTCAACTTTGGAAAATGAAATTAAGAAGGTGGAGGAAGGGAAATTTTAAATTACTCACATACCATCCTGTCTTGTAAAAAAATACAATTATATATGTATATATTTATATAAACTCTGAAAAACTCCAATGGGAAACACTTTTTCAGGACCACTGATTCTGAAGTTTGTGCAGATTAAAGCGAGAGAGAATACCTTTACGTCAAAATCTAACTAGCTTCTTGACTCAAAACCGGAGTTAAACCTAAAGGAGATTACTTACAACGTGGTCTGAGCAAATGAGAGACAATCTTAGCTATCAAACAGTGTTCGGCAATCTGCCGAAACAGCAGCCTGCACTAAGTTTGTATATCCTCACTATCTCTGAACTCCTGCTTTGCTGCACAAATAAAGGGCACCTAAATAAAAAACAAGCAATAAACTGACTTTGCATTTCTGGGGGACTGCTGTAGGCAGAAATAACTTGTGCCATCTCCTTCACGGAGGGACAGACTAAAGGAAGGTGGCGAAAGGCAAGAATAAGATACAGAGAACAGTAAATAGTCAAATGTAAGAATTCATCTCAGAAGTTCAGGAGGGCAACTTCTCTCTATTCTGCCAATGAGAAGCAATGGAAAGAGCAAATCACATCCAGCACAAAACCCTCTGGAAGACTAGTCTATGCCCGTGCGTCAGCTAGCACTGAAAATTATCGTCACTTGGCAGAGGAAGGAGGGGAACTGAAACCAAGTTTATCGACATGCCGGCCCATAAAGGTAATGGTGTTGACCTCTGTTCCGTGGCAGTGGGACTCAGCTCAAATACACACTTTTGAAATCCTGGTCCTGACAACATTTTTTCTCAGGAGGAGGAGGGGTGGTGTATCTATATATATATGTATCTATCTATCTATCTATCTATATGTATCACACGTGTATATATATATCTATATACACTATATATATATGATATATCTATACACTATATATATCTAGATAGATAAAGTGTATCTATACACTATATATGTAAATATATCTATACATGTATTTTACGAACACTTCACAATAATAACTTTGTCTGAGAGCTTTAAAAAAAAAAAAGACTTTAAGCATAAGCAGTGCAGCTGCAAAACCCTTCAGAAATATAGGAAGCTTGATCAAGAAGGCTAGGAAAAAGGAAAAAAAAAAAAAAAAACAAAAAACACCACAACCAAACCCCACACTTCTTAGCTGGAAAAGTCACCTTCCTTCTGTATCAGCCACATTGGCTAAATAATAGAAGAGTCATTCTCGTGACGTTTTATTATCTTTTGAGACCAAGTACCGTGGCTTTGCTCTCTCTCCGATGCCATGTCTTACTTGGGAGCAAAAATGCAAATTCTTGATGCACAGGAAGCTAGCCATAAGTATGGATGAATTAGTGAACATCCACAAAGGAGATCAGAAGGGCCGGTTACTGCCTTTTACCCCCAGGAAGGCTTAAATAGTTATCTTTATTTGTTCACACCCCAAATCTAAAAGGTTGAACCTGTGAAACTCTCTCCTTTCTTCTATTTAATTCTACCCCAGCAAACAGCAAATGTCCTTATCCTCTAAAGGCGGAAAACAGCGACATCATCACCAGCACGGACATTATGGTCCCAATTACACGTTGCACTGCTATGCCTGGCAGAACTTGGGAGCTGTTTGATGTTCTTTTGTCTTCCTGAGCTGGCAGAGAATGAAAGTCTGAGACGTGAATTTCCCTACCCTCGGTTAATCTAACTGGGTTGTTCACTCATTTTAAGTGCCAGCATTAACTGTTCAATGAGCCTGTTTTGGAAAGCAGTTGTGAGAGGAAGTGGAAACGCAGCACAGGAGGATCAGCTGGGAGTTCTCAAAAGCAATAAAACACAGAAGGAAAAAGTAAATGAGAAACGGAGGATGAACTGGAAAGAAAATGCTAAGAATGCCAGGAAAGAAAGAGAGAGACAATAAACGGCAGCTCTAAAATTGCCTTTCCAGCTCTTTGTGACATTCAGTCTCACCGAGACATTTACTCTGTGTACCAGCAGTACATTTAGATATTATTGTTTATTTCATCTTCTTAAGAACTTTCTACTCACTTTACTGGGAAATCTGTTGTGGGTAAGGGGAAGTGGGCAGTTCACAGGCTGCGTACAAAGGTAGAAGAAGGTGGCCTTCTCATGAGGATGTGTTGAGTACTAATTTCTAATGCAGAAGGCCATTTTAATTTTGGTTAAGTTGAAAACAAATTACAAATTTTGACAGTGCTCTGGGCATCAAGTCAAGCAAATATGTGCTTTTCTGAACAAAAATACCTTCTTGTCTGGAACCTGCAAGAGCAGAGAAGACATAAAAAGCTCTTGGCTTTTAAGGGCAAGTTAAGATAGATACCTGCATAATAAAGAATACTCAGTTATACATGATGAGATGACATGCAGGAGAAAGTAAAAAACTTTATTATTTACAATGAAAAAATAAAAAAGGGGAGGTGCGAGTTTGTGAGCTCCTGTTGCAACAGGAGCACCTGTTGCAAAATCCTGCGTACTGGGCCATGTTATTGGTACAAGAACATGAGGATTTTATAATATTTGCTAGCAAATTTGTTTTTGACACTGCTGACAGCACCAGTCGGAGAATAATCAACCCTGCCTAATAACACAAACTGTTCATTAAGCAATACGTAGAAACTGAGCTAAGTATTTTAACATAAGTAGCAGGCATCTTTCAGATGTATTATGTTACCGTAAGGAAAGCTGTGGGGTTGCAGGCATATTTCAGTTCTAACATGCTGAGGTATTGAATGATAGACACACAAAAAGATATTTTTTTACGACTGTGAAATTATAGGCATTCCAGCAACCAAACCCTAACCAAGTATTGCAGAGAAACAATGATAAATGAAACATTCCTCACTTGACATCGAGATAAAAATATTCTTGACTTCAAAGTTTTGCTGATTATTATAGTGAATGACAGCAAGAGCAGGACTCATCTTGTTTGTAAAGAAATAAATTGTTGATTGTCAAGGGGATATTCTTTTGGTACCTTTGATATCAGAAATGGAAACCTTCCACAGCAACTATTACGCTATGGCACTGCAAACAAACAAGGTATTTGAATCAGAGTGACATAACCTATCACATGAAAATACATCTGAGTAAAAAAGACAAACATGCTTTATCAAGGGAAAAATTGGATTACTGTTAGAAAAAGAAAAGAGAAAAATCAAGACCAGTATTAACATTTTCAGATATGGAAAATGTATAAATGTATAGGCATCTCAGTCTATAGATTTTGTGTACCGAAATCTAGTATTTACATAGTACTTTATAGAGAACAAGTATGATTAAAATATTTTCTAAATTCTTTGGGTTAGACAAAGGCTATCAGAATTACCTGATGATAAAGCATCGTGTTATCATTTACATTGATTCCTATCTAATTATTGAAATCAAAATAATTTTAATAACATTTTTTAAAAAAGCAAAGGTACGTTAAACTCTGTGGGTGTACAGAGACATCCAGGTTTTCTAAGAACTTTTTAAATAGCCTTACAGTAAGAACTGCAGTACGTGTTTGCTTTCTTGAAACAGAAGAATGGAAATGAAATACTCAAAAACTCTCAAATGTACACATCAAAAAAGATTTCATTCTTTGTTAGGATCTTACCATAACCTGGCCCTTTAATTTCAAGAGTCACCCCTGCTAAATCCCTAATTACAAACAGTGAGAATATTTCTGGTAAAATAACTGAAATTAAATCAGATTCCCATAAACTAATACTAAAAGCAGGAAGGAAAAAAAAAAACAGAAGAATTCATACGCAGTCTTTTCAGTCACTTTCTCAGAGGACATTCAAATGTCACAACAGGCAAAGTACTTCTCTGGTCAGAACAACAGACACATATTAATTACCCACACACATTCTTTAGCCTGCTCTGCAAAATTCAACGAAGCAAAAAATGAAAATACTTTATTTAAACACATGCAGCCTTGTTCTCAAGAAAAATAAAAAAAAAAAATCTAAGCAATCAAAACTAACATGAAAAAGCAATGCAAAAAGCATAAAGTCATCTGCTCTAAATGAGAAGCTGACAAAGCTTGTTTATCAGAATTTCATTCCAGAAAATAGATTTATTCTACAGTGCCAAAACAAATTTGGTAAGAAATTTGCGTGTGTTTTTAAGCATGTATTTATTATTTACAAGGGCCGTAGATTTTTCACTAGGGAAAACATGTCTTCTAACTTCATTAAATTAAGTAAAAATTAGTTAGAAACTTAGTGGACAGAAATTATATCACTTTCAGCAGATTTTCTACCAGCCTTTAAACTATTGTTCTGGTTATCCTAAATACACTACCACTAAAGCAAATAAAAGGTAAAAATGAGCGACATCAATAAAACAGCTTGGGTATCGAAGCAGTCAGTAGGAAGCTAGTATTACTTTTCTGACTTGATTTTATTTGCAGTAAAGGTATATACCATAATACAACCTACTAAGAAACACCTGAAAGTCTTTGAAAGTAAAATTGTTATCTTTTCTGGTGTTTTCTAGCAAGTTGCTTTTCCTTTTTTAGTCTTTTTGTTTGCTAACAAAGCCCTTTTTTCACTGTTTTCACTGTAAAAAGGGCAGCAGTACCTGCCTAACGCTCTGCAATAGTTGCCACGTGGTTGTTTTAATGGCAGATGCTGAAAAATGACAGAGGAAATGAAACACTTTTAGATCTTCCCTTTACAGAGTACATAATTCACTGTTTGTGAACTCCTCATCTGTAAGATAGTTAACAGTCTAGACAGTTTTCTTCTTCGTGTATAACCATTAGAAAGTAATATGGAGAATAACCACTGTAACTTGGATTTAAAAAGCCCCTGACGCTGTCAACAGGGTGCACAAGGAGGACAAGCACCTTCTCTGCTGTCACAACAGTTGTGAAAGAAAGGCATCGGGAACAGACAAGCAAACAGAACATCCTTTTCTAATTTCAAACTTTCATCTCTATCCATCAGTGGCACGGTAGCAACCAGTCCCTACAGGGTTAACACAGAGGACACATAGGGTGTGAGGCCCAGAGGACGGATGGTCTCCATACCCGGCTCCTCATCCAAGGCAGGCAAGAGAAGTCTTTCAACACTTCCCATACCAACCTCCAACCATCTGTGCTTCACCTGGAATATACCATTCAGAAGACTTCCAGTAACAGCAAAGCTCCCACAACTCACTGCAACTGGCCCTTGCATAGAAAAAAGATGCCTCCCCATGCACACATTTGAATTTTGTAGCTGTGCAAGGGATCCCATTATGTTTTGTCTGCTAAGTCAGAGAAGGTCAGTAACATTATAAAGCAACTCCCTACATACAGATCAAGTCTTCTCAATCTTTATTCGGTCTCAGAGAAACTACATTGAAGAAAGAAGATGAAAAAAATTGCCAAAACGTTCCCAGGCAGTTACAGCACCATTTTCATAAGTTTAAATTTTAAGGGCTTCTAAGACATTTAATATTTGAGTCCCCAAACTATTCTTCGGTTGTGGTTTAACCCCAGGTGGCAACGAAACACCACACCGCCGCTCACTCATTCCCCCACAATAGGATTTGGGAAAGAGAATTGGAAGGGTAAAAGTAAGAAAACTCATGGGTTGAGATAAGAACAGTTTTAAAAATAAAATAATCAAAAATAATCTAAATAAATTGCCATGAAAAGGAAGATAACAAAAGGAGAGAAATAAAACCCAAGAAAGATAAAGTGATGCAACGAACCAAACAAAAAAAATTGCTTACCACCAACCGACTGATGCCCAGTCGGTCCCCGAGCAGCAGCGCCCTGGCTGACTTTTCACCCTAGTTTATCTGCTGAGCACGACATCACACGGTATGGAATATCCCTTTGGTCAGTTGGGGTCAGCTCTCCCGGCTGTGTCTCCTCCCAGCTTCTTGTGCAGCCCCAGCCCGCTCACTGGTGGGGTGGTGTGAGGAGCAGAAAAGGCCCTGACTCGGCGTAGGCACCGCTCAGCAACAGCTTAAACATCCCTGTATTACCTGCATTGACCTACATTGTTTCGAGCAAAAATCCAAGGCAAGCCCCAAACAGCTTCTATGAAGAAAATTAACTCTACCCCAGCCAAAACCAGCACACCTTCCTACAGTTTCTGCAACGTAGGTACAACAGATAATCCAGTAGTTCCACCTGTGCTGGAGTTAGAAGTAAACTCATCTTTCTTCTGTATTTTCTTGCATTTGCTTTTTTAAAACCATGGAACCATACATCCAGTTCATCTACCAAGACCTCTCAAATGATTTCAAATTCACTGATGTTGAGTCTTTACAAGTCTTTATTCTTGATATGCAAAATGTATATAAAGTTAGGATCTATTTTATCATATTTATTCCAAAGAAGTAAGCTTCCAACACCATTGTATTACATGTCAGTACAATTCCCTTTCTTTTATATTAAAGAAGAAGTTCTAGATCCCATAATTCCAGACCCTGTAAATGTGTGCGAAGTTCAAGGGAGTTCAGACTTAAAAAACCTACCGTAATCCAGAATGGAAAAGGCAGTGAAATCAAGAGCTGTAGAAAGGCTTGAAAGGATTTGAAAAGACAAAAAATGAACATTATGAAAAAGACCAAAAGCATAAAATGCTCAAGAATGTAGTTTTAGTATGGGCTTCAGTATGAAAAAGGGGTATTCGTGTTTCAAAGATCACAAGCATTTCCTTTCACAATTCATATTCTGTCACAGAATCATACACCAGAATTTCTTCTTTCATCAAAAATTAAGTCCTGTAACATTGGACTATAGCTCAGCAGGTACCTAATTCCTGTCCTTCTTGGAATCACACACAAAAATCAACAGGCAACAAGGAAGCTAAATAGCAGTGAAGAGACTAAATCCGTAGCACAAATTTGACAAGTGTGCTCTGCATATATTTGCCAGAATGACAGCTCTGAATGGTGCCTTTTTTTCTTCTTGCCTCTTTCCATTTTTATTATGTTGCCTTAGTAATTTCTGATTTTACTATTTGGCCAGAACGTAGACTGGAAAGGGCCTCTCAAGTCAGAATCTAGTCCCTTGCTATTACAGGTCTGACTATTCTTATTAAGAGACTGGTCCAGAGTAAAAACTGGAAACCACTGAATTATGTTGGCTTTTAGTAACTCTATTTGATCAAGTACCTTATCTGACCACTGCTGTTACCTGAGTAGTTGAAAATAAGTTTATCATAGACACATAACAACTGAAATATTTGACCTTGCTAAAACAAGCGATCAAACCAACCAACCAATCCACCAGACATATTCTTAATGAACAGTAGAGCTGAAATGCATTTTTGTTTCTAACAATGACAATGACTCTTGACATTCATTAATCTTGAATTGAGACATATGTGCACTTACTCAGTACTATCAGGTTCACTTATATGCCTAAAAGGTAAGCAGGTAGTTAATTTCTTTGCTGAATCAGGACCTTATGTAACGAGTTTATTTTTATCAGATTTTTTTTTTTTTTTCAGAGTATAATACTAGAGACATTTTTGAATTTGAATGCTGACAGCCTGGCTTCCCCAATTTAAAAATTTCCAGACTTCATGGTTTATTTATAGAAAAATTACAAAGACAGACATATCCTTTGTTTGATTAAAAGGAATGAATTGGTAATAGAATAATACTTGTTTAAATTTTGTGACACAATACACTGTGCTAGAATGAGAGATTCATTTTTCTTATAGCTATTAATTTGCATTGCTTGTACATTGGCTTGTCTGATAGAGGCAATATTTTGTAATGGCTAGAGAACTGGGAGACAAACTGCAAGTGAATAAAAATGAGTTCTGATTCCTGATTGTTAGTGTCTTTCTCTGTAATTTTCAATAAATGCAAACTCCATGCTTCAATCTACTCACTACAAAAAAAACAGTGGAATTAATTTTAGGTATCACCATCTACCCGAATGTGACTGTCTGTCAAAAGATCAAGTTGTGAGATTGAGATTTAGTAACCAGCATTACGGAACGGGGGTAGTTCAAATCTTGGACCTAACTGTATTTTTTTTGCTGCATGTCAACAAAGCTGCCAACTTAGACTACCAGTTCAATAATGCACTGTTTCACATGCAGCATATGCCTAAGTAATATGGTTAGATGGGGACCTGCTGTCGGTTTTGGGCCTGCTTGCCTAAGGAAATGGAGCTTCGTTGGTCCAGCCACTTCTTTGTGGAGTTGTTCTCCCAACCTCAAAGACAGCAGTTTTCAACAAGCTTCACACGCATCCTCAAGCAGGGGGAGGAGGAGCCCTTGTCAGGTTCCCTCAATGGGAGAAAGGCTGAAACACTTGTATAGTCATAGTTGTGGCGTTACTTCACAGAATGAAAGAAGAATTCAGGGTGGAAGGGGCCTCTGCAGATCATCCAGGTCAACTCCCCGCTCTAAGCAGGGTCTTCTAGATGAGGTAGCTCAGGGCTGCGTACAGTCGTTTTGAGTATTGCCATGAATAAAGATTCAAAAAACTTCTCTGGGAACCTACTCCCGCCTATGGTCATTCTCATGGTAAAAAACAAAATAAATTTCTTTATATGTAACCGTGCTTCAACTTATGTTCATCGCCCCTGGTCCTACCATTGTACACCTCAGGCTGCCTGGCTCCACCTTCTCTACACTTCCCATTAGGTTTTTCCAATTTTATCATTCAGGAAAAAAAGAGCTTTAGTTAGTAGCAGCTGCAATAGGAATGACTTTCCAAGACACAACCAACTTCAAAAAATAAAAAATCACCACGTTATATCTCTCTGAAAATGATAACAACTGTGAGGAAACAAAAAGGCTATTCCAGGCTTTCTTTATTTCAATTCATTGCCATGGTTTGGTAAAAAAACTCTCTCCATCTCTTGGAAGCTCAGTATAACTATCCTATATAGAAAGAACAAAAAAGTTACCCCTGCTTTCCTTGTTATTCCCCTGTAATTGGAAAGAATTGAAAACAAAGTGATGTTTTAAATTCCGGTTTCTTTTCTTTCAAAGGATTTTGACAAGGTGTGTTGCTTTTACTGAACTATTTTCCCAAGGGCAGCAGAGTCTCAGTTTGTAGGTATCTATGTATTAAAAGATTTTTCAGTGGCGAGCAGCTCCTTGACAGACAAAGACACAAAGACGAATGACTGGAGACTGAAGCAGCAAAGTCTGACTGGAAATATTTTAAGAGTGAGTGCAATTAATCAATGGAACACCTCACTTAAGGGCACGCTGGTTTCTCTATAGAACATTTTAAATCAAAAATGGATGTCTTTCATAAAGATATGGTCTAGCTTAGCCATAAATTACTAGGCTGTACAAAGATGTACACTAGATAAAAAATTTTGGCCTGAGTTTTAATTGGATGTCAAACTAAATGTCGTAGTTGTTTCTTCTGACCTGAAGATTTTGGACTCGGCAAATAAATTACTTTTAACTTCTACAAAACAGCACTTTCAATAAAAGTTTGTAAGGCCCAGAGTATGAGTGTGGAAGACCTTGAATACACAATGTGATAAGCTCTGTGTGATAACTGCACCCATGTGGTCTCATGTCCCAGCCCTGTGAATATTCGGGGTTCTGGTTGCAAGATGACTTTTGGGGCTTCTAAACATGCAGAAGCAAAAAACCAGAGAAAGCCAACAGCTGTTCAGGAACAATATTTACCAGGCACAAATGATAGCAGAAGGCATCACCCCTTCCTCCTCAGTAGTTTCTGCTGCTCCTGCCACAGAGAGGGGACAAGGATCTCCTGCATGCTCGCACTTCTGTCAGGCTGTGTGAACATCAGTGAGCAGTGCCAAGAAGGAAGAGGCGATCTGCCTAGCACAAGAGTTGGTGCTGAGGACCCAGTGTCCACCACATCATACAGATTAGCTCTTAATTGGTCCTGTGGGTGAGCACAAATTTCTGGAGGTAGAAGAATTAGTTGTGGCCCTAGAGCACACGTGGCTCTTGGTTCTTCCTTGAGGAAGCTAGGTCATGCACTCAAACACCTTCCCTTGGAAAGAACCAAAGCATGGTAAGTGGAGACAATAGTAGGATTTATTTCAAAACCACACCCCAGATCTGCACTAAAATGCTTATTGTAGGTATTGCCTTAGACTCCTAGCCAGCTGGGCCCAGGTGCAGTTGAAAAGCACAAGGACAATTTTATTGAGAGGGTACTTTCATGTCTTCATAGCTGCAAAAGAATCTGTTGCATCTCTGATGTCTTGGGGCATAGTGACAAACTTTTCTTCAGAATACAAAAGCTAGAAAATTGCTAACGATGAAAACGGAGTCTGTCTTTTTTATGTGGTTTAACAAACTGATGTTCAAATATTTAATAAGATTATTTCTGTTTTCATTTAAGGGCAAAGTGAAAAATAAATTCCCTCCTCTCCCTGCAAAGTAATGTGATTTGGAATACTATTTACTTCCTATCTTCCCCCAGAAAACATTCACATGAACGCATTTTCCATTTGAAAATTAAAAATATAATATATCCTGAAAAGACCAAATATTGTCTCTTTACTTAAAGACATTTGCTTGCCTCTAGACTGTCCTCAAATATCAGGACAGAGTCATTCAATTTTTGCATTGTGGATTTCTGACAAAAAAAAATTCTACAAGTTATTAAAAGATCTGAGCAAAGAACTTAGTCGTGCTTGCCTTTTTTTTTTTTTGCAATTACTTTATCTTGTGTACAATGAACTATTAATATCCACTACAATTTCGCTTCATGCAATTTCCAGATGAATAATTTCCTTCTCATACTTTTTCCTCAATTTAAGACAATAAGTAGCTTCCTCTCTTATCTAAGGAAGGTTTTCCGATTTTTTTAAAAGGTTTTTCAGGCTTTCATACTATATATGATAACACTTCAATTTTCCTGTAAAAACATCTGTGTTCAGCTGACTTGTAGATAAGGCTGGACCAAATACTTTTGACAATCTAGAATGACCTCATATGCATGACACGCCAAAGGACTGCCCTGAATTGCACTTTCTTTAACCTACAGCATAGCTTTAGAAAAACATTTGCTCTTGATTTACTAGTGAGGTAGAATTGAATGAAAGCTTCAGTAAATTGTTCTATTCAATTTACCTGCTGTTAAAAGCATATACCTTATTTCCAGCCTTATTTTGTCTAGCTTCTACTTTAAATTATGCTTGATATTTTTCTTTGTAGTCTAAAATGGTTATCAACATTTTTATGTAGTTCAGGTGACAAAATTTCACCATCATCTTTTGGGGGTCTGAACGGAATTCTTGGAATCTCTCCTTATAAGGAGATCTTTTTACTGCATTTTACTGCATACAGCTATTTGCATAGCTGTTCTCTGAAAACTTTGGAATTTATGAATATCATCTCATCAGAACTGGACACAGCATTTCTTCTAAAAATTCCCCTATTTATCTGCCTATCCATCCAAGAATCCTGTTTTGTTGAGTGCAGCATCATAATGTGATGACAGGCTAATTATCTACCAAGATTATAGTTCTTTTCAGGAATGCTGCTTTCCAGAAAAGATGAGTACGATCCAGAAGAGAGGAGTATGAAATGTATTAAGACATGCTGTTCTCTCACTAATCAGGATCATTCTGTGCTAGTGACTTGTTTTCATTACTTACAATTCCCTAACCTTTGCAAGGCAAATGACTTATGAGAGATTACTTAGAAACTAACTCAAGTTATAAAAATTTATTACATTTTTCTCAACAAAAAATATAATTCATCAAAGCAAGACAAGTTTGGTAGGAGGTAATTTTTCATAAATCCATATGGGTAATTTTTCTCTTCCCCCTTCTCATTATTAGTCAAAAACCTGCGTCATGTGTTCCATTTTGTAGGACTCACTTCAGCCTATACCAACTCAAACTATCCTTTATAGTCTTTTAACTTACTGGTGCAGTGTTAGCTCCCTTCCAGTTCCTTTGAAGTTCTTCAGTGGTTCAAGACTAAAATTCATGACGAACAGTCACAATGTTCTTTGACTAATTTTTCAGAAAACTTAAATACAAAATTATTTAGAACAAGTTGCTTTAAAATATCTAACCACCATCCTTACAGGTTACTGCAGAAAAGCTTACATCGTTTGTTTTGTCATCTGTTACCCCAAAACAGACACAAGAAATACAAGAATATTAAATCAACACTTGTACTGTTCATACTTGTTACTGGTAATACTGTTTCCTCCTAACAATGAATGAGTATCATTGCTAGATTTCCTTTGGTTCCCGATATACTTAAACATGTCTTACTCCAATTTTCCTTTCTCTTACCATCCTGGAATCACAGAATAATTTAGGTGAGGAGGGACTCACAGAGATCACCTAGAAAAAATCTCTGCCCAGAGCAGCACTAATCACATCAGATTTCTCAGGACCTTTTTACATTCCAAATGTTCCTACTTTCTGACTTCCATCAGTTGTTATCATTTTCTCCATTTTAGTTTCACTCTCATTAAATCAGACAGTAAGCCAGCTAGTTTTTTGTTTGTTTGTTTTTTATAATCAGGCCACCCTGTAGATGTCTGGCTCTGGAGAAATATCATTAAACAATTCACAATTATAAACTGTGTTAATTTAAACATAAACCCCTACAATTCATTAGTCCTTTTTTGTTGTTGTTCAAGAAGTTGATGTTTCTAACATATTTCACCCAGACCGGTCTTCTATCATATATCTTCATTTTTCCCTGTATATATATCATAACTACATCCTGAGCTCATTATCTTGTTTTTCTAGGGTGATCTGATGGTCTTCTGCAAACATCAGGAAATAACTTTATACTGATTACTTGCTTCATATTTTTCTAATCTGACAGTAATCCCTTAAATATTCATTTTCTTTCAAGAGGTCACTGACAAAGCAACAAGAAATGCTATTTTTCGAGTGCTCCCCCTTGACTTTTGCCCACTTTATCTTTCTTAAAGAGGCTGTGACTGTTGAATTTAACACTCCAATCATGTCAATCTTTCCAGCAGGATTCAGTAATATGGAAGGTTGAATTTATGTTTATAGATGAGCAATTATAGTTGTTCTCATTTGAAACTCAAGTAAGTACAATCAAGTTAAGAACGTCTTGACCATTGATATTTTGACCAGCTGTCCAAAATATAATCATTTTGCACTAAATAGGTACACTTTCTCTCTTCCCTACGTTCTTTTTACTTTCAGTGCAGTGATCTTCTGACCATCTTAGTCAACCTACCTCCCCCAGAGTTTCCATCATGGTTTTAGAGAAGAGGAAGCCATGCAATTATTCACTCTCTGCTTAGGACAGAAGGCAGCCGCTGTTTCATCACACTATTTCTGTACATTTCTGCCTGATCTCTTCTTTGGCTTTTGGGCTTGACAAGATTTTTTGAAAGACCTTTTCAACACTACTGCCTGTCATATTTTTTGATTGTTGGGGTCCTTTGGTAGCTAACAAAGAGGCCTGAGAACTTCGCTTCTGGAACAATAGCTTTAACACTTTAGTAATCACCAAACGTCACTATGGAAAGAGACGTTGTAAAATCTGTTTATCTGAACATAAACGCTATTATTGCAATTGTTGCAAAAGTGCTTATTGTCAGCTGGGAAGCAGTACGTTTTCAATACTGTGCACAGTTTCTGGAAAGCAATTTTTCCTTGTTTGAGAATAATTTTAAGCCTACATAAACCCACATCACATGCTGCACACCTTTTAATATTAATGTCTACCTGCCACAGGGAGTTTTCTGAAATCCATTTACTTTGACAACTTTTCAGTCCTCTTGTCAGGATACTCAGCAAGAAGTTACGTGCGCCACATCCAGCCACAGAAGGCCACATCTGTATACAGAAATTACCATATGCAACTGAGGCAACCAAATACCATCTGTATGCCCCAAAAGCAGATCGTAAAATAAGCACTTCTAAACGCCTGTTTTAATTTCACACATCTTTGTAGTGTAAATCACTAACTTGATAAGAGTTGTTGTACTCAGATGCTGGTAAAGCACTATCATTTCCACAGTTCAAGAAAAGTACTAAAAGTGACTTCCCAACAGATACTTTGCTTTCTTGAAAGCCACTGCTGATGCAGAAGTTCTCTGCTGGAACTACTTCAGGAGTTATCTAGAAAATGGCACTAGATTAAAGGTTTCACAGATCTGACAGCAGCTCAAAGAAAAGTGATGCATGATCTACAGAAAATAAAATTCAGTACTGCAGAAAAGCTCTGTATAAGGACTGATATTATCCCTAGTTTAGAGATTGTTCTACTCTCCCCAATACAATCACTACAAAAATCATTACCCCCTCTACAGAAAAAAAAATATTTATTGCACTATGATAAAATAAATCAGTTATTTTTATGTGAAAAAGAAGCAAACAGATCACCTTGCAAAGAGTCTCCTATCATCTAGAAATACACGAAAGCAGAATTAAAAGTTTCGATGCTCTGACCATTGCTAATAATGCCAACACTTTCAGAATTATAATGTGTGAAAGATAAACCATCTTCAGTGTTCTAAAAACGTAACAGGAACTGCCACGGCTCAGCAATTTCAGAATCACAGGATCACAGAACAACAGGGAGCTCAGGAGATCAAAGAGTCCGACCTCCTGCCCGAAGGAGGGTCAAAGCAATGTTATTTGTGTTATTAAGATCTTTGTTTTTCAAAAATACTTATTAGCGCATGGAGTCATATTCAATTCAACTCAGAGGTTATAGCTCTCGGTTTCATTGTTATTGCTTTTAAAGCCTGAAGGAGGATTTGGAAAAAACAGTAACAATAAATGCACACTGAATTCAACATCATTTAAATAAAATTTGCTGATTCTTTTTAGTTGATAAGGGAATCTTACAGCAATTTCAGCCTATCAGTATAATTTCACTGCTATAACTTCAATTTTTTTAGTCTACAGTACAAAAATCAAGATGAAGACTGGGGGCTACAGTCACAGAGTCACAGAACAGCTGAGGTAGGAAGGCACCTTGGCACGCTGTCTAGCCCAACCTCCCTGCTCAAAGCAAGGTCTACTCAAGCAGGTTGCGCAAAGCCGTGTCCAGTCACATTTGTGAATATCTCCAGGGATGGACTTTCCACAGTTTCTCTAAGATGGACTTTTCACAGTTTCTCTAAGTTTGGTCACCCCTACAATGACATGGAATTTCCTGCATTTCAGTGTGTGCCCCTTTCCTCCTGTCCTTCCACTAGACATCACTGAGAAGAGTCCAGCTCTGTCTTCTTTGCTCGCCCCCATCAAGTATTTATACACATTGACATGATCCTCCCCCAAGCCATCTCTTCTCCAGGCTAAACAGTCCCAGCTCTCTCAAGCCTCTTTTTTGTATGGCAGATGCCCCAATCCATTCAACACCTTTGCGGGACTGCACTGGACTCATACCAACATGCCCATGTTTCTCTTGTACCACAAAGCCCAGATCTGGACACGCCAACACACCACTCCAGATGTGCTCTCACCAGGGCTGAGAAGAGAGCAAGAATCACCTCCCTCAACCTGCTGGTTACAGTCTGCCCAGGGTGGTCAGGCCCAGGGTACTGAATATCTCCACGGATGGGGATACATAGCAACCTTAGGAAATCTGTTCCGATCTTTGACCCCTCACGCGGTAAAGAAAATTTTCTTGCCTATCTACTCAGCAGTTCCTTCGTTCCAACATTAAAGTATCCAGACTAGGAAATACATTTATGCTAAAACCAGAGAGTAGATTTAAAACAGGTTCTCATTTGTGCACTGCAAATATACATCCCATTTTTATGGCTCCAGATATTTCAAGTATAATTCTAAAGAAAAAATAAACTTAGGATCAAATACGCATAAGACATCAATGTATAATGTTTGTAACCTCCATTCACAGCACAATTTGTCCCTGAAGGAAGAACCTTCTGAGAACTGTTTTAAGCAGAAAATTATTAAGAATTTACATCTTCACCCAAGAGAAAGCTATATCGACTAATAAAAAACATAATTTGAAATGCTGCCAGATATCAGTATTTAATTTTGCTCAATTTCATCAAATCATACCTATTTTAATAAAAACTTCAATATTTTTAGCTCTGATCTGCATGTTCTATCATACTTTTACAGTGCAGAATTTTATACTTTTTATGATCAAAGAAAAAGTAGAGATAGTGCCATGGAAAAAATTCTGAAGGTTCATAAATATTTATTTATACATAATTAAAGTAGTGCATAGGATCTAAGAATCAGCACACAAAGATAAGTATCTTCAAAATATGGAGATACTTAGTCTCTGAATTTGCTTGAAGAAAGCTTAGAAAACATTAAAGTTAAATTAATTTTTATTAGTGTCTAGGTTTTGAAATATTAAAGCTTGTATTTCTAGATTGTGCAGAGAACCAAAAGAACTGGATTACAATTTTTGGTACATATGGAGTACTTTCATTATGATGTCACGACTCCCTTAGCCACAACTTTTGGTAAAATAAGGAACATTGGGATCTATGTGTTAAGGTAGTGAAAAATCACTATAGTGACTCTGGAAAACATTTGCTCTGAAGTTCTGAAAACTGAGGGTAATCAATACCTAAATTATATAACATTCTTCCTCTTTGAGTACTTTTTGGAAGTTATCCTCTGTACAGATAAACTGAAGGTTTCTCTTACTTTATTAAAAAAAAAAAAATTCCAGTCACTTCTTCCTGTAAGACAGATAATTTGAATGCCATATCCTGAATTGACTCCAAAGAATTGACAATATTTTATACGGATGTAATTTCAGATATACCAACTGTCACGTTCTACAGTTAACAAAAAATTAAACCTGACAAGATCAGTCACACACTCTTTAGGTTATATCTTCAGGAGAACAGGAGATGGATTGCTCCTCTACACGTACCTAGAATCTTTGAAAACGAGCCCTAAGCTATAATCAGTAAACCAGGTGGTTCTACTCTTACCATGTGTTTACATTGTACAAGGTAACTTCAGGTAGCGTAGTGAATACGAACTCAGTTAGAGGTGAAATTAAATACCCCAGTACCTACAAGGTAAATACTGCAGAACACAACTTGTGGGAGCTGGGTCCCAGAAGAGGACCCTGGACTCTGCGCACATTTAGCTTCCTTGTTACGTGAACTGGGAATGATGGTGGTGCAAAAACACAGCCGAAAACAAGGCATATACTAAACAGGGCATATCTAGCTGAGGGGAATGGTGAGTGCCAAATCCCTGTCTCTGCAAAGACCAGGCACATCCGTCAGGGCAACAGTTGCCTATATCTATCCGTGTAAATCACAGGCTGAAGGAGAGCACTGATACCTGTTCTGCAGCTGGCCACAGTTCATTATTTTTATCTACACACACTCACCACCACAGCGTAGAAACACTCATATTTTAGAGACAGTACAACAGCGTAAGTCCGGTCCAGGAGAAAGGAAGTGTAGATGGGGTGCCACCCTGTCAGCCTGAGGCGCTGGAGCTGTCTTTACCATCATTCTAATGTCAAGGTGCCACAGAAGACTGCACAATCTTCTCCCGACTCATGTCAGTGGTGCCCCACTGCACAGCAAAGTATTTAAAAGGTTTGTGTAACCAGAAAAACAGAGAATGTGAGGGACGGCAACTCCATAACCTACTGGTTATGGCATTCAGGTGGGATTTTGACTGTCTTAGGGAAGAACGGTAAACCTTCAAATTTCTGGGCAAGGTTCCAACTGTATAGTCATAAGCAGCAGCACCTCCTTTACTATCTTATTTGCTGGAAACATCTTAGAGAAAACCAGTATATTTTGTAAAGGCTTATTTCTGCTGCTAAGTAACAGCAATCAGAATCGACTAGAGCAGGTGTAGATACGATGCACAAAACCAAATTCATACCTATCCAGCACCTGGAGCCATCTGAGACAAAAAGGGAGCTGCCTTGTACATTTAGGCATTCCCAAAATCAGGCAGAATCTCCACGAAGGGGATTTTTTTTTTTTTCAATCAGTGTGTTGGTCTTCAATGTATAATACTGGCTTAAAACCTCAGTAGAGGCATACAGCTTCCTCTGTACTGAGCCCATAAAGTTGTTATAACAACTTTGAAGAGATTTCTCCAGATGACTATTAGATTGCAGAGCAGGAAAAAGGATTTGGCTAATAACTTTTCATTTTGTTCATTACAGCCACTTCCACAGCAGCCAATTGTGATGTTAAAATTAGAACTGCAATTTTATATATGGTGATTAAACATAGTGAGCAGTTGCAGTAAGATGAAAACCAGACATTATTTCAGAAATACCTGGCAAACACACATGCTCTGAGAACATCAACGATTTTTCAGAGTAATGGAACACAAAGTTAGGCTCTTAAGCTCGCTGTACAGCACACAGGGAGAGCTTAGTGCCTCAGGATGGGACTCAAACGCATCAGGCATGCTGGGCATGGAGGTGGTTAGAGCTGGAGCAATGAGCCATTCCGAGCAGAAGACTCCATCTGAAATCCCACCCTCTGCAGGGCCTAGGCAGCAGACTTTGCAACTCCATGCTCTTGGGGACCAAAGCATGCTCTGAAAATGTTTACACTTCATTCTTTTTTACTCTTCTGTTTTCAGGTAAAACTTGAAAGGTGGGTATGCTTATTATTCCATAAAAATATTGGTTAGAGCACCCAAAGAGAAGTGGAAACCCATCCCTCTCTTCAGTGACGCAGGTACTCATACAGACCACAGCTGCATCAGTTATCATCCAACAAGAAGCTCAGAGAGTACCACTTCCTATCCATAAGCATTAATTTCACTAGGGTGAGCACTGAGCTAGGACCATTTGAGCCAGTTCACTGCACCTTTGATGTTTTGTGGCAAGGCAGAATTGCTCCCCTCAAAGGCCAAAAGCAAAGGAAGTACAAAACCAGAAATCATGATATGGGCCACAGTAATCTTGATGACGATTCAGAAAAGTGACATTTGTTTTGATCTCTCTCCTGATTTCTTTAATGACAACTGTAGAAGTTGCAGTCTAAAACACTGGCAAACTCACAAGCAGTATCAGCTGGGACTGGAGCCCTCCTGACAGAACCAAGCGTGCCGTGGAGGCCCTTGTGGTTGACTACTGAGAAGACAATGCAGAGTAAGAGACATTTATACTCTGAAGCAGTACAGGATCAAGTGTAAAGTCTGATGACAAGTTTATGAGACGAATGCCTGGACTGGGCATCGAGGCCACTCTCAGATAGTGGTGCTACCAAAACTTATTTCATGCATGGACAAGTCTGAAGCTCCGTAGAATTCACATGATCCACATTTCATTATTCACCTAGGGAGCTGAGGCAACAACTTGTCCCGGTTTGAGGTAAAACAGAAGCACTCGCACTTGAGATTCTGGGACCATACATCTTACAAATTCAGCTTTTAGGGAACACATTCAGGTAGGATTTATACAGTTTCTGGACAAGCAGCTAAGACTGGCAAAGTAACGCTCTCAATCCACTTATTCTCATATTTACTGCACAGTGCCCACTCCCCTTTACAACTACGCTAAGCATGTCATATCCTGCGTGAATTCATTTGTGACTGGAGAAACAAGCTGCCTTTCCAAGGCAATTATAATACAATAATAATCTGTCTGTAAAACAGGGGAATATTAGGCAACAACATTTAAAGTTTCATTTTCCTGGTTCACATAACCAGTTAGACCATTGAACTAACTACGAAATTACACCCTGTTGGTTCATCTGCAGTAATAAATGTGGACTTCTGGACATAAAAATAAATGCCTACTGTTCAAATGAGCAGTCTGCAAGCCATGACTAATTGGCAACGTGTTGCCTTTTAAGTTCTCCTAGCACTGCTTGTGGCAATGTGAAATTGAGAAGTTAAGAATGAGGCTAATGGAAAGAGCAAACCACAGAGTCATTTGTACAAATATTATTACTCAGTTTTGTTGTCTTCTGATTTAATGATTTAAATTGAAAAAAAAACCAAACCAAACCACCACCTTCTTTTAAGGCAACATAAGCAGTGGAATCATAAATCTCTTATTGTGGTCTAGTCATTAGGCAGCGAATAGGAGACAAGTCAAGTCAGCACAAGCGCATTTGTTACAAGGGAAGATTCGTGTTATAACTGAGGATAGGCCTCATGCAACCTTGAGTACAGTCTATGCATAAGGTGACTTTATGATAATTATAGTTGGAAAAACAGTAGCTCGAGGTCTTGGATCAATAAAGGTGGATATGTCAGGTAGTGAAACTCAGGGCCCCATAGCTGCACCTTTCTGCCCCTTGCTCTAAAAAAGGAAGTAGAAAAGAAACAGTTTTCTGGGTTTTCTCTCTTCTTCCCAAACCAAAACAAGCATAAAGACAGGAGTTTATCACATCGTCAGAAAGACTCCCAAAAGCAAGGACAAAATCACATTGGTCACAAGAGTTTTCACACTGACTACTCAAAGAACTCATATCAACATTAATGTTCACGTCATTAAGCATCATCAGATTTGGCAACTGTAAGATTACTGAATTTTAGCAGCTAAAACACAAGGATTTGAAAATATTGTATGAAATTTGCTAAGTAAAAATCACTGCTTAAACTTCTGTCTCTATAGACTATTTTTTTTCCAAACTGGTCTGATTACAGTCTATAATCTGTAATTCTGATCTCCTCTATCAATATCCACAAATAACAGACAGGATCTTTATATAACAGTAAGCTATTCTGATATTTTCTTCTCTTTCAGATTTGCAAATCAGATACTTTTTTAACTTCGCATAAGCAAGCAGAATAATGCAAAACAGTTGAAGGGCAAAAACAACTGGAGAGCAAAAAGTCACAGGAAAAAAAAAATTTCAAAGCAGGCTGCTTATGCAGCACCCACCTACGCATGTCAGCCGCATTTCTGACTGAGAATTCATCCTGAGGCAATGTAAGAGAATGCAACTACATTTATCTGAAACGTAACAGTGCCCCATCAGAAGAGACTGAGCCATAAAAAGGACTGAAGACAGCTTTAGATAATTCTAAATATATGTATATGTCTGTGTAAACATACATATGTAGGTTCACGTGAGAGAATCAGCACCTCAGTCTTCATACCTTTTTATTACTTTTCATTTTCTTAATAAGAGCTAAACATAATACTGATCTTCTCTATTGCTTGCTCAGTCATGCTGCTTCTCTCAGTAGCATTCAGAGCCTTCAAAAGACAATCAATAAAAATCTGCTTACCTAAACAAATCTTTGGACTGATTGTTTAAATTAACAAGAGACATTAGGAAAAGAATTTCTTTCGCATGAGTATGTCTTTATAGAAAAAAAACCAAAACATTATTATCAATGCTGCAAGTCCATCCCACTTTCCCAGGACTGATCTTTTCCTTGCAACTACAGGTATTCTTAAACAGAATACTGGATCCAGTTTGGGAGTTTATTTACAAATGCAAAATGCAGCATCTGGCTTTTGATTTGTAACTGTAAACTATTTCAAATTGAGACTGTCGTCACTGCTTTACAAGCTCTTATTTACAAAAGGATTATGACAAAGAACTTTCTTGCTCTGTTTTAAATAACAAATGAAATCTTCCTTTATGTCAACATGGCAATGTTTAATAATAAACACAAAGCTGTAGCTCCCAAGCATTTCAAGCAATACTTTAGACTGCTGAACTGGAGATCTTTCACTCCCCAATCACATATATTCTTGTTCCCTTCATCTGAATATTGAAGGATTTGAACAAACCTTTCAGATGCCGTGCCGCTAATTTTTTTACTTTCAGGAAGCAAATCCACATAATGAATCCACATCCTGATAGATACTGTGCCCTCACAACAGCTTAATTATAAATAATCACAGAAGTTTCCTAGCTCAGTGTTGTAGCATAATACAAACAAAGCTCACAGTTGTTACACTGTCAATCCTGCTGTAGCTAATTAATCAGCTTGTGATAGGCTGTCTATCGGCTAACAAAGTCTAATGGACTTCTGCAAAATTAAGGGAAGATGAGGAGTACACTTCACTGGGGAAACACTTCCCTTTACTCTGAGAATTAGGAGCAGATTGTGTCATAGCTTAACACGGAGTTCAGAAATTTCAAGCCCGTCATCTCCTAAAAATGAATGAAACCAAGGCAAGACAAGAAGTCAAAGTAAATCTGGTTTTGCAACTACAGTTAGGAATTACAACACAGAGAGTCAAGAAGGGATTCTGAAAGACTGGAAAGGTGTAATTCTGGAACTATTTTTCAGTAAAAAAAAAAAAAAAAGTTTAGACTCAGTTACTTGAGCTTTCTATAGCTATAAGTCTTGAATGTGACAAGAAGGAAAAGGAAATGCCTTATTACAAGTCCATGCTTAACTGTGCAATATGTTCCTGTTCTCAGTGTAATCCTAGGACCAAACCTTCTCAGCAGCAATTTTGTATGCATTTATTAGTGCTTTTCCAACAGAGCCTCTTAAGAGGCTTTCCAACAGAGGCTCTTAAGCTACAGTGATCATATCTATTTTCCCTGACACTGCGATTCTGGTTTTGCTATCTGTGATAACTAAGGCTAAAGGGAATAAATGTGTTTCCAAATCACTTTAAGTTCAATTAAAACATAACTATCCCTTTTTTTATAGGCCTTATTTTTCTCCAGTTGTGTTAAAACTTAACCGATGCCTTGAGAAAGCATGCCGCAAGATCTGCAAGTCCCCAGGAACTGCTCTAGAGGTACGGAGTACTGAGAATGCCAAGAATTAAGACCGATGCCATACTGGTCGTAATGCAAGACGAATCATATACCAAGAACACTATCGTGCATTTGAGAATCAGGCCCTTGGAAAAGCTTCTATTATACGAGGGTTTGTACTTCAGCGCTTACTTCTCTACAGACATATCAGCAATGTATTACTTCTTCAATGGAGCATAATTAAGCTTTTTCTGGTTTAAAAGGCCAATAAATATTTTATTTCTATTTCAGAATTGTGTCAAGGTGCTTTCTTTTTGCAACTGCTTGGTTTACGAGTTTGTTCTTCAATGTATGCCCGGGAGCTGCTGTTGCTGAATTTGTATGAATTATCCCTCAAAATAAAGTAATTAAGTAACTGCTGCCACAACATCATTCTGGGGGGAAGCAGGTTAATTTACCATATGAGAAAGCCTTCCTTGTCCTGTAATAGGACAGTAACATGAAGAAAAACATCAAAGTAAGAGAGAACGAAACGAAGACGTGGATTTAAGGTTGTGGAAGTAACACTATGAAGCAACAAATTTTATCGCACCAATTTTGCCTTGACTTAGTTGTATTTACCTTCTCACTGTGGCCACGTTTGTACATTCCAAGAACAGCAACAATTTATGGCAGAGGGTACTTTTAACGTCATATAGGGCCATGCAATCCAGGCTGGTCAAAGGAACTGGAGAGAAGCAATCCTAGGGCTTTCCAAGGTGGCCACTGAGAAACAAGCCAGCAACGCTGGTCTTGAAGAACACACTCAACGCTGCCTTCCAGAAACAAATTAAAGCAGTCACTCTGGCAAACGGCATACCAAAATAACCAACTGCAGCTTTGCAGAAATTATAGGTACAGTGAAAATAATCAGAAGGACAATATTTGGGGAATCAGTGGTAAAAGAAGCTTGAAACCAACTTTATAGAATATTTGAAAGGTTTCAATATTCACAGAAATACAACGCTATAATCTGAACATTTTAGAGTAAATTAAAAACAGTTGCTAAGAACCAACCAAAAACTGACAAAGTTATCATATTTTCAGTGCAGTGAGATGGTTTTCAATCAATATAACCTTTAAAGCAGAAAAATCATACACAGATGGGCAACCAATTAGCATCTGATTTCCCTGAGCTACCTTTCAAATAAGAAACATAAAAACAAGATTTGTGTAAAGTCAGGCACAGGGAAAAATGCAAAGGGGAGCTCAAAATTCAGTGCTGCAATTGCCTTGAAACTATAATAATGCTCCCACCTAACAATGGGAGACTTCAAGCCAGGTTTGTGGGTCACAGAGTAATGAAAGGAACGGGATTAAAGAATCAAAGGTTGATTCTTTGGGCTGGCAGAACTGTGGATAGAATCTAAGTTTATCATTAATGGGCGGTTATTGTCAGACAGGTCTATCCCCACAAATCATATGACATTTCCCAGAGGAAGTGGAGACATGCTGCCTAGCTACGGGCTAGAAGGAAATTTAGCAGCACTACTTTCCAGTGGGTTGGCCCATACAGAAAACAAGACAGACAGGGTACTAGAAAATGTGCCATGAAAGAAAACTCAAACCCAAAACAGAAATCAGTGCATATCACAATCCTCCTCATTCAGCATAGCGAAGATGCCAAACCACAAGTAATTTCCCAAAGAAGCAAACCTGAAGTCTGCCTATCCAATTGGGACAGGGAGGAGGAGAGAAGGAAGAGATGGCGACCAAAGCTACCCATCTAAAACCACCTCCAGAAAAAGCAGCAGCAAATAATAATAAACTAGCCTGAGGCGACATGAAGGGACACCTTTCGTAGCAGTGAAGGAAGCTGCAGCAATAGCTGCAAGGTGCAATACTGAAACATTTGGGTAACTGGGTAAGATTGTACCTGGCAGATCTATCCTAGCTGGGGGGCTGTGAAAGCCACATAAGAAAAGATTTGCCGTTCTTTTACAGAAAATACCAAACGAGGGGAGAAAACAAACAAACAAAAAAAAAATACAAGCAGTGAGGCAGAATACTTTGATAAAAAAAATACAAAGGCAAAGAAAAAAATTAAACCAAAACAAAAAACTATTCCCCAAATACACAGCCATTATTTATTCTGATAATAAATTAAGATGGGTATTATAAATACCTTACCTCACCAATAAATTGAGCTAGCGTTAAAACTCAAGGCTCTGTGTTTGGAAAAACATCAATGCTTGTATGTTATGCTATGGGTTTGGGTGGGGTTTTTTGTTTTGTTTTGGTTTTGTTTGGGTTTTTTTAATGTATTTTATTTTTCTTCAAGTGACCATTCGGGTCCAAGGGAGGAGTATATGGAGGAGAAGGAATATCTGATTTGTTCAGAATGAAATGTGTTTTCCCAAACCCGAAGCATACTGCAAGGGAAAGTGACACCTTTGTCTTTCCAGTCTGGGTCTGTTGCCTTTCCAGTCTGGGTCATTTGTTCCATATTATCGATACGACACTAAACAGAAGTGAATGAATGATTATGGAAAAACAGCTAAGAAGAACAAAAATAATAAAAAAGATTATTTTTTTTTCTGTCAAAACATGCAGATCATAGTTAGAATAAATATACAGGCTCCGACTTCAACAGCTTTGACCTAACTCTAGAGCCATATCAAAATACCTTTATTCATGCTTTACGTAATGAATTAAACTTGACGACATCAGATCAAAAGCAAAAACTAGCATGTATACTGCAGTTTGCTGGTTTCTCCAACAGTAGAAATACAAGACAAACAAGATGAAAAAGAACAGCTAATCACACTAAAATGAAGTGAATACTGGATAGAAGCCAGTTTCAAACTGATGGTTAAGCCAACTCATCTCGCTGTAAATCAATTTCATACATTTAAGCAGAAGACAGAAAGAAAGGACAGGAACGTCCTACTAAATTTTGCAGTGTGTTTGGAATACCGGGTGTGCATTTCTTACCATACCTCAGCCTGGAAATTTTCCGAAACTTTCAATTTAAACTTCATGGACCAAGTTTCTGCTATTAAGAGCAATGTAATGCTAATGTCTCCCGTGGGGTACAACTAAAATAACGCACTGGGAATCAGGGTCAGTGTTTTTATCACTATGAAAGAACTTTTGCCACTAAATTAATTCTTCTGCCCTAGACTAGTCTTCCCTGGTGTGCTGCAACATTCATTGCTCTAAGTTTGAGGGTGAAGATACAACTAACTTTCCAAGTCTAAGTCTGCTCTACACTGTGCATGTATGCATCCGTCCACACACAGAGAGACAGGGTCTAATTAGGAGGTAAGGTACCGCTGATCTGTTTCAACTCCCCATGCATTTTCTTCCCCAGCAGCAACCAGAGAGCTTCAGGAGGGCCGCATCAATAAGAGCAGAGCTCCTGCTGGCAGCTTGTATCAAGGGGAGGATTTGCAAGAACTGAAAGGTCTGCCTCCCTCCAAATTCACCAGAGCTTCTCTCAAATGAGGAGAAACTTCACGTGAAATTCTGCCTGAAGGTCAGTCCTGCTGTGTTTTCTTCCTGTCCAGGAGCTCCTGGGCATTCCTACGGTGAAGTGAACAAAACTTCCTTACGAGCTCAGCTAACTCCCGAAAGCAAGACCAGAACGTCATCAGGTTTGCGCCTTATATAATAAGGCCTCAAGAGGTGTTTCCCCTCACACACTTTGCCTATTAAAAGGACAACACAAGTACAGAAAGTCTATAAAATCCCTCCAATCCCTGGAGATAAAATAGGAAAGCAAAGGGGAAAGAAAAAAAAAAAAAGGAAAAAAAAAAAAGATTATGATGGTGAATTGTGGGCCAAGAAGCCAAAGACTCTAGTGGTGCACTGGGTCATATTCAAGTGGGAGAAAGGCCTGTTCAAGTGGGACCGCCTGCATCTCATAGATAGAAGTAGCTAATCTTCTTAGCCAAAGACTAGTTTAAATGCCCGTTTCATTGCTTAAACTAATAATACATGGAAATTGTGCAGTGAAGGAAAAAGTAGCACAAACTCACTGTACTGGAACAAACGTGACAAGGAATGTAAAGAAAAAAAAAAGACAAACAAACAAACCACAAACAAAAAGCCACGCATTTTTTTATCAAATGTTTATGTGCCCGTGACAGAGCTACGGGTAACAGGCATCAGGATTTAGAAAATTCAGATATTAGCAAGAAGAAATTTGATTCAGTGGCCAGCATAGAGACCTCTGTGATGACTTGCATTACCTAAGTGTTAAAAACCACCAGTTATAAACTGCACATAGTTGTGAAATTGTGTATTAACAAGAATTTTTAGGAGTAACAGAACCAGCTAATACACACACACACCCCCAGCTTCTGCTTCATGTCCTTCTGGGCTTCACCCCTCCTCTGCATTTCCTCAGCTTGCTTTCTGCTGCTTTTTTACCTCTTTTCTCAATGCAATCAGTCCCTTTCCCATAAACAGCAGCTGGACAAGAAGCCCCACATGTCATGGCTGGCTCGAAGTTCTCTGTGCTCACGCTGCAGCCTCTCCTCCGTTCATATGGGTCCTTCTCCTGAGCCGCTCATTTTCACAGAAATGGATAGAAGCTAATAATCTTTGGGAAATCCTTTGTTAAGATTTGGTTGCAATTGGCCAGTGGTCAGAAATTATTAGGAGGAGCTGACAATGCAATCACATCAACCTTGTTTCAGAAGGAAATCAAAGGCTAGAAACATCACTGATTTTCTTGAACACCAGCAGTCTTTCTGCTAATTCAGAGATGGGATCTTGAATACCTATGAATCTCTGGGATAATTAAACAAATCTCAGGGCAGGCTCTTTAATACTCAACTATACAAGCTAGAGAACTAAAGGAGTTTTCCCTTTCTAACATCCCTTTCTAACACGTGCACTTGCCCTGTATTAATATGCCCACAAAGTGAGTAATACATCATGATTAGGGTACCTACAATTTTCTTAGAAAACTTTCCAACATGAGATGCTGAATCCAAAACAAGGTTTCTCTGTTTTGAACGTCATTAGGATCTAATCACTGGATCACCTCTAGCAGTTACTTGCCGAGAAGCCTGCAGTTATGACTAAATGACATTGAATATGTAGAAACAGAGGATATTCCAAGGAAGCACTAACGTTTATACTTTGTTTCTTGCAGAGGCTTATTTCCAGAGTAAAAGCAGACTGTAAATGAAGCAGGCTGTAAGAGAATGTAAATGGCACCATGAAAGAAAAAGACAAATCTCCAAAATGGAGAGAGGGTTCCACAAATTAAGAGATGTGACCAGTCTGGTCAAAATCCTCATCTTGATTAAATGTTTATGCTAATATGGCAATTAGGAAAAGTGAGAGATGACAATGGAAAATAGGAGAAACAGCAATCTATACAAATCAGATGCTTTTGCCACTGTAGGAAGTTCACATCGAGAGGTAAACAGTTGATGGATATCCTGAAATAGAGGAGAAAGACTGAATTGCAAACCATCTCCTCCGTTTTGCACTACCCGGATGCTAGCAGGAATGCTTCAGTGTACGAAATAAAAATGCATGACTGGTCTTTTGCAATATATTGTAGATACTATTAATGATTCTTCTTCACTCTGTTTAATTGCCTTGAATACACATTGAAAGGGAACGTGGGTAAGATGCACCTGGAAGAATTTGACATTGAAATATTCCCCCTATAGCACGGCAACTTCCCAGTATTATCCCTTCATGCCTTTATGACCCACTGTCAGCCACACAGAAAATTACTGGCACTTTTTAACCAAAGTAACAAAGGTTCAAACCGATTCCACACCACAGGCTGGAGATCAAAGCTGCACGTGCAGCCCCCAGCTCACGCTCAGACTGTCACTCAACAAAGGGCTGCTGGCACACAGAGATTACTCACGGGGAAGCTTTTTGCTTGAGAAGCTAAGGAATGGGTGTCTGCATCTGTCCTACTAAGAACGTGTGTTCAGGAAACAGTTTGCAGTTGTGTCACCTAGCATGCCTCAGTCAAAGTCCTGAAGGATGACATGAGTGTTTGCAGACTAAAACAACTTGCTCTTTCCACAGATACAAAATGCTCCATTAAAAAAAATCATTAATTTTGTTACAGTAAGAGATAATTAAATCAGCCAGCAGCTGAAGGCAGCCAATTGAGAACCGAATCTCCCTTTCTGTTGCTGATCATAAGTAAATCAAAATTTGTCAAGATGGGGGGGAGGAAAAGTACCTTCTGTTTAGATATGGTATGGAAATAAGGCAAGTCACCTTCAGACTGAGGCTCTTCTCAACCTCTGTCTGTCTTCCCTATTTCACATTGTTGCAGGCCATCAGTGACCTGAATGAACCAGTTAA
The DNA here is from genome assembly GCF_964199755.1 of Larus michahellis. NCBI lineage: Eukaryota > Metazoa > Chordata > Aves > Charadriiformes > Laridae > Larus > Larus michahellis. The sequence goes on along the minus strand of NC_133897.1, from coordinate 102,106,560 downwards.
GTCAAAAAGACAGTATCTTTATCAACAGTATCATTATCAACATATACAGTAAGGAGAGTAGCGACTGAAGCTGCCTTGCAAATTTTTATTTCCTTTTTTCCCTTTTCATGACTACTGTAATGTTGCCTGAGTAGCAAATGAAACGTGATAATTTCCAGCACATTTGTACTCTTTGTCTTTTATTTTGTTGTTTGAGTTTGGAGACTTTTTACTGTAGAGAATAGGGAAGAGGCAGAAAAGAAAAATTCCCCCAAACAGAGGAAAAGCAGCCACCCAGAAACTTGGAATTCGGGGTAAAAGGCTCTCAGAAAAGTTTTGCAGGCAGCCAGCCTCATACTGTATTTGGCAAAGAAGGTCATTTTTCAGTTGTTATATTCTGTTATTCTTCTTTTCTTCCCTATTCCTCCCAGTACTCTCAGTATCATCCTGCATTTCTCTTGCACGGAAGACAGGCATCACTTTGCTCAACCACATGACACCTGTGTAAATCAAATCATATATTCCTGCTAGGGTTAAGAGCTCTCTTTTCATGACTGCCTGTACAGGGACAGAGTGATAGAGACAGACATCCAAATGCAAATCCTCTATTCAGTAATACAATGTCAGGTTTGTTTTCGTTTATATGCCGGTTTCCCTCTTCTTGACTGCAACATAAAATGACTTCATCGTGATCACAAACTCAAGTATCTATTTATGTGAGTTTGCTGTGATTCCTTGAGGTGAAGTTTCAAGTTTAGAGGAAGGACTTGTCCCTCTAAAATAGATTCATGTATTTTATCAGGCTGAGTAGCATTGCTCCACTTCCGAGAACTACAGAATATTAACTAGTCCTTCTATTCAAGTTATGCTTTTAATCGAAGATGCTTATGACAGTGGATCCCAAGGAGCGGGAGGAGTTGTACGCTATCTTATACGTTCTCTGTCTGCTGATTTCAGATACAGATATCTCTGTCACTGTATGACACAACACTTTCACAAACTGTATTTAGATTGTTGCCATTGCTGCTACACCATCCACTAAGCCTCGCCGCGCTTCCCAGCCGCACTGTCACTTGTGTTCTTTCATCATTCAGTCAATCAATATCTAAAAACCTGACGCGAAGTGGAGTTACGCCATGTGAGGATTTATCTAAGGCCTGCGGGATACTAAGCCCAAACAGCAGAGAATCCCTTGATGTACTGATATCGTTAGTAATGTTTAAGACTTAGTCACAGCTGTAGTGGTTAAATACAAACAAACAGATACTGTCTGCTAGCAATGCTTCATATCATTATATAAGTTAACATACATATTGACAAAATCAGGCATTTAAAAGCAAATAGAAACTTTCTAATTGCCCTTCCTTATTGACTGAGCAACTTCATTAACAAATTGATTTTCAGATCTTAGCAGGCAGAACTTGACTGCAAATGAAAAGGATTTAGCACCGTGAAATCCAACGCCCTAAAACATCCTACACCACCTGGAAGTTCCATGTTACAAATTCCAAAACAACGGAGCTCCAGCCACATACTTCATTATAGGCCGTAGACTAGGCCATTTTTTAAGACAGAGTTTTAAATGATAGTTTCAAGCTTTCTGTTGCTTTCTTCATTCTCCCCAGAGATACACTATTATTTTGTTTCCATAGTAGAACTGATGTTTTTCACATCAGAAAAAATCCTGAAGCATAAGGGAAAAAAAAAGATCTGCTATGAAAAGCACTGCAAACACAGTTAACAAGATACTTTAATTATCCTCCTAAGATTTTCCCATTTGTACTCTGATCATCATCATCTTCACAAACTTAATTATGCCTCATTTGTTCCTTCTGCTCTAATCTCACTGAGTATTCCAGGTGGAAAAGAGGAGTCTGTAACTGAAACCTCAGGTAATTGTTATATACTATCATTTTATTATTTTGCTATAGAATATTTTGTTTATTTTAATAAAAATGACACAAACTTATCTTAGGGCAGTATGAGCATTGAGTAGGAAGCCAGGGCATTTCCACATCTGAAAAACAAAACTGGCTGGCTACCTTGCACAAACAGCCATCGATCCAAAGATCATCACTGGACAGATGACTGAAGAAATGAAGAAAATCATGCTGTTGTTATCTGCATTTTAAAGATTAGTACTAATAAATTCTGATTCCTCAGCTGATGGAACCTTTCCACTAACTTGACCTTTGAGAAAGCCAGAAAGAACAGCTGGGAATAAGTGTGCTTTGTGAGTCAAGTACAGAGATACATACCCAGTTACTAGTTATAATTTATGCACTTCCAACACATTTAAAGTCAATAGGAATTATTGCATTATGACTGAGTAGAGATCGAGTAAAGACCCCAGTGTACTATTATTTAAAGCCTGACAAGTTGTTTCCTCTAACTTTGGATAAGTCCTAGATTCGCTAACCTACCATGACTGAACTTCATTTCATTAGGTTGTTTTTTGAGATACATTAAATTAATTTTACATAATTAATCTACTGAGACACACGACTGCTGCCCCATACTCACAAGTGTTTTGAGCACAATGCCAAGCCTTAAAATCTAGTACGATAGAAGAACTAACTGTTCTTCTTTACACATAACTTCACAGACCTTCAAAACACAAATATACTAATTACAGAAAATTTGAAAAGCATCAATACTATGTTTCTGAATTTAAAAAAAATTATACAGAGATACATGACAGTCAGCATTTTAATATATTCCATTCCGTGCCTTACCTGAACCAAGTTCCATCCCTTTAGAGATTCAGCAATGATAGAAGTAACTGTTGCACATACGCCACCAAAAACCATCAGATGATTAGGTCCATATTTTATTGCATCATAGAAGGCTTTGAGTCCTTTTGCATTGTCACACTGGAAAATAAAAAAAAGAGGCAATATTCAATATCACAAATAACATAATTAACTAAGAAATAAACTACTGGGCAGGAAAAAAATCAGGGGTTGCACTGATGTAAAAACTGTACAATATATAACATCTTAAGACCCAAACATGAAGAATTGGAGCATTCTGTTCTGGACCCTTAACGTGCTGTAGTAAAAGAATGGGAAAACCCCTCCTTACATCATTCAAAACCTCTTGTGTTTTCCTTCCAAGACAAAGTTGCAACATCTGAATTTTGATAACACCATTTGACAAAGAATAAAAAAGCCCCAACAAAAAAAAAATGATTGACTAAAACCTTTTCTACGTTGTGAGCTACCATCTCCCAAGCAAAATTTGGAATGTAACACCAGATGTCAGCAGGACTTCCATAGTTGGAGGAGCATGACACTACTTGTGGTCTCTGTAAAGAAAGTTCTGTCTCTAATGAAGACTCCCAAGTAACCTCTCCTTAAGGTCTAACTTCAGTATTCTATGCAAAAATATATAGTAGAGTGCCTATTATTTAGAAGGACTACAAAAAGTCTTCAAAAAGTATCAAAAGAATATTTTTTTAAAGTGGTAAGAATTAATTGTTCTGCTGTCATAGCTCACCCTGCTTTGAGCAGAAGACTGGACTAAATGACCTTCTAACCTGACTTGTTCTGGGCTTCTCTGATAGTTTGGTCATTACTTATGCTAAAATTCTCTGCACCTGAAAACTGAGACTAGGATTGAAAACCAAGAAACAAAGGGTGACGATAGCGAGTATTGCAAAAGATATATCAATCCTTGAACAGATCAGTCATTCATAATATGTGCTCATGGCTTAATTCCTGAGATTGCAGCAGAGTATTAACAAATTATGTACCTGAAGTTAAGAATTTGATTCCAAACCATACTGGAAGTCAGGAGTACCAACAGGTTATAATGGTAGCTGCCACTGCTCCACTAACAGCCACTTTATCTGTCTTTTTGAAACAAAATGTTCTGCCCTCTTTTGCCACCACTAGAAAGTCTTCCTCAAATATAGCCTTTATAAGAACTATCTTACACCAGCCTCCAATATTTCATTATGACAATTCAATAAAACAGTTCATTTACTATCAGCATCCAAGTAGTAATTTTATTGCATTCTGTGGAAAGAATAAAGATTTTGACTAAGAAGTTTGCAAGCTTATATTAATCTCCTTTCTGAATTAATATGCTAAAAGAAAAATTATCCTATTTGCATTCTATCTGCAAGAATAGAATTATTGCTCCCACTTATTCAAATGGATTTTTACTGCATAGACTTTTTTAAATTGCATAATACAGCACAACATTTTCCTTCTTATTACAGAAAAAAAAAACCCCAAAACCAACAACCAAACATTCAGAACGGCAGAGGCTCCCTTGTCAGTTTGACAGATTTGATGGCAAACTCACTTTGTGAAGGAATTAAGATTGTGATTACTGGAACAAGCAGCGTCCTCCATTTTTACTCCTCCAGCCCCTGGTTAAAGACCAGTTTATTCCAAGTGCAACCAGAAGGCTCAGCTACTTCTATACTTTTATAAGCAGACAAGGACACCAGAGCTTTAAGTATCCGAACTTAACTGACATTTAGCCAAGTCTTTGCCCTCATCCACTTCACCGTTTGAAGCTGCAGAAACAGAGATTGTTGAATTGGTTTTCATACCAACTAAAAACTAGATAATATAATTATTTAATTTTTTGCATTATGTCACATGTTTTAAATGTATCACTGACTAACGGTTTAAGAAGAATACAAGTCGTATGTGAAATAAGGAGGATGTTGATAGCAAAATAACAGTCAGGAGCTGTAGCCCATGAAGGGCTACGTACATAAAAAATTATGGAGAAATAAAATTCTGCATTCTAAATGATAAAGACTTACAGTCTGTTATCTGAAGTAGAATTCATATTAAAATTCACCCTTACATCACAAAACACTGATGCATTTTTAACTATTATCTGCCTACAAACTCTTTCTCACTGCAGTAAAGTAACCGTATGCAGTTACAGATCCCTGTAGCTCAATTCACCGAGAGGTCCAGAATTGATATTATGATAAGTTTTTTTTCCTTCTCATCTATTTTATTTTTTTACATTTATGAAGATACTTGCAAGACAACAACCCTTTTTCAATCACACGGCGATTCCCTTGGGAAGGTGCGTTGAAAGCTTTATTCGCCTCTCCCAAAGTAAGAGTTTCACCCTGCTGAGATATATTACTGATCTATCCGAAGTACATACAGTAACTTGTGGGCTTCTTTTCAGTGTGATTCAGTTCAAAGCTTACCACGTTTTCATCTTTGTACTTTCTTCCTGACTAGTCTCAGCTCGCTTTCTTTAAGGCCACCACAAATATTTACAAGACTCAGTGCGCTCCTTGAACAAAACTGCCAAAGTAGTCCAAAGTATGTCTCAGAGATAAAGAAAAACCAAAAACTTAATATTGTGGCTGGACACAGCTGGACAGAAACAAAAGGAAAAATGAGAAAGATGGGAGAAAGCAGACTTTCACATCTGTTTAACGTCACATTTCACAACATACGCTGTGTATAACATTCTCCCCTGCAAGCAACAGAACAGTCTGTCACAAGCATTAAAAAATAAACATTCAGATAAAAATAACAGCCCTACCAAGCCAGACAGACAAGCAGTTAGGAAAGGTTTCTTCCTGCCGCTAGTCTGAGGAACGTATCCGTCGCGAGCTCCTGAAGCCCTTTTAACAACTTGACTTTTCTAGAGATGCCAGAGGGCCACCATTGCTGCTCATGATCTTCCATTGCCAAACCCTGCATATATAACCCTAGAGGCGGGCAACACCGTTGACAGACAACAAGCACAGACACCACTGAAATTGCCACCATGTAACCACCAAATCAGCTCTTGAATGGTTGGTGCCAAGTGACTACAACTAGGTCCAGGAGCAGCAGCGGGCAGCAATCTAATTACAGTACAACAAAAGACTGCACAAGAACCAACATCCACACTAAAAAGCAGAGGCTAGAAAGTCCTGGCCATGTGTGGATGACAAGAAGCCGACTGGCTTATTAACTGGAGCATGACTAACAGCAACGAAGGGGAAAGAATCTCTCATAAAAAGTCACAAACTTAAAGGATGAATAATATCACCCAAAGGAGCCGGCGCTGTTTTTGCTGGCCAGTTTTGCTCTTTCCCCTAAATTGTCGTCAACATCTCTGTTCTGCTGAGCTGAACTGCAGCCAGCTCACTTCCGACTCGTATATAAAACCAGACAGCCGTGCTGCGCTGCTGATCTCGACTGCACGCTGAAACACTGAGGATGGCTGCAATACCTTTTCACTGGAGAAATGCAGTGTTAGCGTAACTGAAATTTCAAATACATGTGGTTTGGTACGTGCTACAATTTTCTTCAGAGGAAGGGACTGAGAACTACTCACCCTAAACATGTTTACTGCGGTGCTTAGTCTCTGACAAAAGCCAGTAATAAGCCACATATAAATAGCAAAAAAGCAACAAAATATTAATGAAATAATTACATGAAGTGTATCTCTTAACGCACTGACTTGATACAGATTGTATGGACAATTCACAAGGAGAAATATCAGCAAACCACCAAGCAAACCTCTGTGGAGGGTCCTACCTCTCACTGTGACAAAGATGGATTAAATATCAGAGGTAGCACCTGACTAAGGCATAGTTTCCATTTCCAAGGAAACCGAGCCACTTACTTTAATTAAGAAAAATAGCCAGATGAACTGCTGCATAGGAGAGGAGTTGAATGAGCTTGGGGATTGAAGTGTTAACCTTCCTGAATTCTCTTCAGAGGAAAGGCTGGCAAATAAAAACTACCATCCTCCACCGAGAAGAGGATCTGAATGCACGGGGAGGAGGTACTGCCTGAGGCATGAGGGGTACGCAAGGACATGAAACCTTTCTGGAGAGAACACCACAGCAGCCGAATACACAAGCGAGACCTTCTCAGCTGTGTCCAAAGGCCCTCTGCAGCAGAGAGAAAGGGTGTCCCGTGTGAAGGACACACATCACTGAAGCCAGGACAAGCAGAACTGACTCCTGAGGGCTGCTGGCTGCCAGGAAGGTTGTCTGGCAGACAGCGAGAGGGGTATGAGGGTGCATACTCAAACCCTCAGGGCCATAAGTGTAACACAGTGCAAATCCTTAGTGCCCAGAATGGAAGTTTGTATGGGTCTGATACATAAAGCTTTGCTGAACCCTGTAACATTGACGGGTTTGAATAATTACAGGAGTAGCAGAAGAGCAGACACTTGTAATTTAACTGATCTCGTTAGATTCACATAGCAATACGAACTACTGGGAAGCGACGCACTGGTTGGATGCATGATTATATTTAGGTTTCTAGCTGTTGGATAGCTGTGCCCAGCTGTTTCTCAGTTAGCTACATTCTGGCACAACTTTACTCATCCGAGTAAAAGCAATCCTGAGGAACAATTTTGCTATCTGTTGAGCTACCGACTACTGAGGTTAGAGATTCTTTATGACGAGAGGGAATAACCAATAGCTGTCATCTGCATAAAGAAATATCAAACTTTTTGAAGTGATATGAGAGCTTTCAGCAGCACTCTGCACTGAATATCATTGGAATTGCTCGCGAATATACAATGAGACTTCCTTGAACAGAGAGAACAGAGGTACAAAGCCTTATTCCTAACCTCTGCAAAATCTTGCTCAGGAGCTAACTCTACGTTAGACTATCAGCTTGAAAGGAGCTAAGAGACGAGGAACACCAAAAATGATTTTTGTTTGATTTTCATTCACTTCTTTAAAGTCATCGAGCAATACGAACAATTCAGTGAAGAACACAGGGACAACTGCTCTGAGCTACAGCAAAGGTCAATCAAGTTAGCATCCTCTGCCTGAGTTTATGGGCAGGGCATGCTTCTCCTGAGGTATCCTTTCTGTTTTCAAATATCTGCAACTTAGGTGCTTTCAAAGCCAGCAATTATATTTTTGCATTTAATCGCTGTAACTGGATTTTCTTTCCATGAGTTTGTGCAACTGCTCTTGGAACCACCACTTTGACAACCACAACATCTGGTGACAATGGAATTATTCATTGAAAGAAAACGCATTTCCTTTCATTTGTTCTAAACTTCTCCACACCATGTGAGGTCGGTGTGAAACGTCTTGCCAGGGGATATTACGAATGTTAAAAGTTCACATGAAAAGAAATTGGCCTAGTTCATAGATCAAAAAAAATCCAAAATTTCTTAATAGAGAGAGAGTGATTTTCTCAGGAAACTCCTGAATCACAGATCATTAGTGGCTAGGACAGCATTCTTGGGAAGTAGGATTAAAAGCTAGCTGCCATGTCCTGTCAATCCATCATTCCAGAACAATGCAGAGTACTTGCACCAAGTCTGGTCTCAACCACTGTAGCCATTCCTGTATTCTGCATTTGAAAAACAAGAACAAAAGCAACCCCCTCCAACAACCTCATTTTTAAGATACAGAAGTTTGGTGAAGTTAACTCATCCCAAACTGTGGGGGTCTTCTGTATATGAGTTCTCTATCATCTTGTAATTTTAACTACTAGCAATCAGATTTCATTTTGGTTTAGGAGTAGACACAGCAGATGAGGACTTAATTTATTCAGTGAAATATTTCCCAGAAAATTAACCCTCTCACTGTGACACCCCTTGACACACTTTGAGACTTTACCTAACAACTTTTTTATTTGATCCTGCCTGCTGTACAGGGAATATTTAACAGAGTGGCACCACTAAGATACTGGTACTTGATATCCCATTTAACAGTTTATATTCTGCCTCAGGTGCCACCTGCCTCTTAAGTCACTGACTCCACAGCAAGGGTGACCACTCACTCTTCTCTCACCTCCTTTCCTAAGAGACTGTCCAAACACCTCGTGAAGGCTCAGCTTCTTGTTCAACATCATTTTCTTTTTCTTAGTTCACTATTTGGGAACTGATTCCACCCAGCAAGATAAACAAAAAATTCCTGTCTCTCCTTATAAGAGGGGTATATATATTTCCTCCATATTTTTTTCCCATCTATCCTTTTTTTTTTATTTATTTATATGACTTACATTTTCTGTCTCATTACTATTTCTTCAAGTATATAACATTTACACTGGATGATTCCAATGTAAGAACTCCAATATGAAATGGAGTTGGAGTATAGCAAATAGATAAATCCTGTGTAATCAAAACTGACTCTGCCTAAGTTTCCACCACAATTAAACATGCAGTAATAGCAGAGACCAAATTGACTTCCTCTTTTCACAGTAAACTTGGAAGCTTGGAAACTCAGCTTGGAAGTTGAAGTCTTTCCTCAAAGAAAGTTGAAGCCTTTCCTTCATCTGTAACTGTTACACAGACAGAAGTTCAGAAGATCACCAAGAAGCATTTTGTATATTTGTGATATGAAGATCACTTTCTTTCAATAATGTAATCATATTGGGGTTACATGGCAATGTTTTGGTAGCAGGGGAGCTGCAGGGATGGCTCCTGTGAGAAGACACCAAGAGCTGCCCCCATGTCCAACACCGTCAGTTCCAGCCACCTCCAAAACAGACCCGCCACTGCCCAAAGCTGAGCCCATCATGTGATGCTGATGGAACCTCTGTGACAACACATTTAAGAGGGGTAAAAAAAAAAAATGCACAGCAGCTGTGAAAGAGGAATGAGAAAAAATGTTAGAGAAACAGCCCTGCAGACACCGAGGTCAGCGAAGAAGGAGGGGGAGAAGGTTCTCCAGCCACTGGAGCAGAGATTCCCCTGCAGCGCACAGTGAAGCCCATGGTGAGGCAGGCTGTCCCCCTGCGGCCCATGGAGGTTAATGGTGGAGCAGATATCCACCCTGTAGCCTGTGGAGGACCCCACACCTGAGTAATTTTAGATAGGGTCCACTGTATCCTTTTTTTGGGCTGTACCACTGATCAAAGGCAGGAGTTGTCCTAGGGCTGCACAGCTATGGAATGCATAATTCAGGTAATACTGGCCAGGACGCCTGTAAGATGGTGAACGTGAATTCAAAACATTAACATCTCATTCTGAATCGCTAACGGAAAGCTAACATTTGGGCCTTAGAGACCTCCTATTGTGCAATATGAGCAATTAGTCAGATCCCACAGTATAAGTTATTGAGTTCTGCTGGATTATTCTGCAGCTGGACCCATCATCTAATCAGAATCACATCGGTCTTGACTCAAATATTCCTGGGACACAGGGGATTTTATAACATCCACAGTGTAGCTGCTCACCCACAACACAGAGTTCATTTTATTTGACTCATTCACTTCTGCAGTGATCCAATAACATTACACAAGATAGTTTTACAGATGTTTTCTAATTAGCAGCATTGATTTAAATGGATGAATGTTCACACACACAATGTCACCTTGAACTAGAAATTTTTCCAAGTATCCTTACATCTGCATGTGGACATTCATAGTTTTGTAGGATAAATACATAAAAAGCAAAACTAAGTCTTAGTACTGTACTGTTTTCTCTGACATCCTGGTGCTCAAACACTTAGGTATTTTGGTACATTCAGTATTAACAGAGAGACCAATGCATTGCTCACTTGTGCTTCTTCCTCCCTCCTGTTGCTATTATGTTTTATGGAAATTAGTGGCGTTATGGAAAATCATAAAAGTCCAGAAGAATAGCGTATGAAAAACAATATATTCAAAGACGTTTAGAAAACAAATAACATGTCCTGTTGAGAATGAGCTGGCTTGGTTTTCTCCATCTTTTCCAATTCTTACCAAAGAATTTCAACATTACAATGATTTCTAACAAAACAAAGAATTAATTTTAATTATTCAGCGAATGAGGAAAAAAATTCTGTTCTTTATTTGCATCAAAAGGCTTTTTAAAATTCCCCTAGGAAATCAGCTATGTTTTTGCATTTAAGTAACCTCAAAAGGTGCTAATTGTTTCAGACACTTGAGCCCCAAGATCATTATCACTTAAATTTATTGTTGCAAACTACTTACTATTTTGTTGCCTCTCACTTTGAGAGACACGTGTGCTGTAGTATATTTACAAGGCATTTGCCAGTCGCAGCTCAAGTACAAAACGAAGAGCTAAGGGAGATAATTCTGGCAGGCTCAACACAGTCACTAATGTCAATTCTTCAATTTTGTACTTGCCTCATCTTTCTTTTTCTTCCCTTCATTCATTACCATTTATTATTACACTACCATAAATAGCCTGTATTTTCATAGTGACACTCTGTTGGACTATTTTGGTCAGATTTTCTTTCATTCCATTCCCCGTGCTTTTTTGAATACAGAGAAGAATTCACAAAAGTGAAGAGATGTGTCGTTTAAATACATTGTTTGGTTTTCCTTTTCCCGATCTAGAGTATAAGCACTGCAAAAGATAAGACTTTCAGCATGAACAATCAAAAATAATAAATCACAACTTGATACAGAAGTACTTCATTTGACGTTTCGTAAAATTAATTTTCTGAAACTACCTTTAAGAAGTCAAGTGTGACCAATGCTCTCCTTTTCTTCTGTCTACTATTGACTAGGTACTCGTTTTTAACAGGAGGGTTGTCTTTTTCCCCAGGTCATTCTGGCAGAAGGGAAAATCACCTAATGCAGGGAAGGGTCACCATCTCTGAACTGTTGACTTGCTGCTTTTCAGTACACTGAAAATTATTGTGTACTGAAAATGTGAAACTCCTTTTAACTGCAGCTGTGCTCTTCGCAGCAAATAAAAGGAGGGACTCAAATGAGAGGAGAATATAGACGGAGAAAATCAAAATTTATCAATAACAATCAGGAAGCTCTTGTAGATGGAAGAAAATGGATGTGTACTAGCACAAAACATTTGAAGTAACCACAATATACATCATTGTATGCCCGGCATCCCACTCTTGAGTAATACGCTGCAATTGAAACTGAGATAGGAGCACAATGATATTTTGAAAAATCACTTGTCTCTCAGAAATCATCAAGAATCACTTGTGGGGGAAGTCTGTTGTATGAATTCTTTCTTTCCCCATGACCTACTCACTCCTGAAAAAGACTCTAGTTTTATAAGGGTTAAAAAAAAAAAAAAAAAAGGAAAGAAATCTTCAATCTTTCTTGATACTTTTCTGACATGAAATTAAAATAAGATGTTATTCTGAGTGTGAGAAGATATGGAAAAAGAGCTCTTCAGTATCTTTCTGGTCAAGAGCATCATGTTGAAATAGTGTCTCCCATATATGCCTTGGTCATATGGGAACAGGGCCTGTCTCTCAGTGCGTATAGCTGCAGAAGTTTGTAAATAAACATTCACCAGGGATGACAGGCACAGGTGATTCTGAGGCCCTTCAGAATTGTTCTTGCAGCTTTTGAAAGTCGCTTACCTGGAAAATGTGGAAGATCTCTTAAGCTACCACAAGGATGTCTGTGGCGTTTTTGAGAATATATATGAATTTTAATAAAAGGTCAGAAAGCACCTGGTATTTTTGGAAAATAAGATTAAACTCTCTCCCTTTAGAGGATGATGTTCTTCATGAAGAGTGCTAAGTGGTACAAGTAGCTCCTTTTTTTTTTTTTTTTTTTTTTAATTCCCCAGCAAGAATTTTGGAAACACAGACACAGGTCAGAAGAACAATAAAACTGACAAAGTAAGAGTTTTAAAAGGGCCTAATGAATTACGAACAGCAAAAATAAATTCTTGACCCAAAGGTCAAAAAAATCTGGTGTAACAGTCTTCATCACACATCTATGATTTCTAATTAAAATCTTTCTGTGATGTAAAACAGCTGAACTTTGTCTATAGTGAATAAAACTCTGCTAAGCTAATTTATTTAAGGAGGAATAATGTGTGATCATTTGGATAAGCTACCATTTAAGTTAGCCCATAAAAGCCAAATGAAATTCATGGTATGTTTTAATTTGTCTTAAATTAACAGAGCACCAGACTACAACAATTCACCATTTTGTAGAAGTCTCAGGCTGGAAATGGAGAGAGGCACAGGCAAAGACCATACCATTTTTTTCCCCCTCAATACCTGGCAAAAAAGACAGTATGGAGAGAATACAATTTTATTTTAACCACTACGCAGATGGCATGACATTCAGTGTGTGAGCAGGCACAGTGCTTCACAGTCAGCAAGTACCAAAACCCCTCAAAACCCAAGCATCGGCTAGGACCCCTGCTCTTTTTTCCCCCCAAAGACCAGAGTATCTTTTTCCTTCCACAGGCTGAAAACCAAATTTTGAATAGTGACTTGGGCTTGCCTTACGTTATCTCAGACAGTGGATTTCTCCAATAGGTGGAATATTCCTGCAACGGCTACAGCACTCAAACCTTCTCCTGACCCTACTGGCCACCGTATTTCATGCAGTGCAAATCGTCACAATAAACTCTGTTATTCACAGGAGAACTACACAGTCCAAACAACTCACCATTTCTGGGATCGTTTTGGAAAAGAGAGACTTTTTAAATAATTTAAAATAAATTAAAAAAAAAAAAATTGCAGCAAAGTGTTCTGCAGCACCCAAGAGACCGAATGTGCTCCTGGTTCAAACCCACCATGACAAACGGTGTCACCGTGTGCGACATCGCTGTGCCACAAATGGTGCACTACCCGTCTCCCACATGCCCGCACAATTCCTGAGTGCGGAACAGGGGCAGGAAGGCAGGCAGCGACAGAGAGACTCCTAAAGGGAACTGGCAAACCAACACAAACCTGAGGTGACACGGGGCTTAGTGGCAACGAGGAGCAGACTCAAAGTTGAGGCTCAGAGGCAAAGGAAAGAAAAGGAGCAGCCCTGGAAGTACAGGGAGATACTGGAATGGAAATAGGTTTAAAAAAGATTCAAACTTCATTAAGTCTAGGAGCAGGGTTATCACAGGTATTTCTTCAAGCCTTTTGTTTAATAACTTGCCCAAATCACATTGAGTTTTCCCTATTTAAAGGCTCACCTTGATCTAGTTGGGTTTTATATTCCAGGAAACCAATTAGTAGAGATTAGGAATAGCTTCAAAAACATGGAACGGTGGATTTGTCCGACTTGCGGTCCTGTCATATTCACACGTGGACACTTAAGTTTCTCTGACTTTAAAGCCATGCAAGCAAGACATTGCCTCCATGTGCAAATTGTGACCTGGTTAACAAAGAGCTGTTCCTTTCCAAGATCAAGACAGGCTAGCAGACTGCCAAATAAATCCTCAACTCTCAACATTCAACAGCATAGTATGGGATTTCTGCAAGCAGAACGACCAATACTCTTCCCCCTTGGAGCACCTACAGAGAATCCTAATTAAGCTTGCCAAGAGCAGGGTATTACTCACCTTGATGTATCGACCCTTGGGGGTTCCCTCCTTATGCTCCAGAAAAAAAAAAAAAACAGGACACGTGGAACAAAAGTGAAATGAAGCTGTGCTGTACGCAGGTGAAATGCCCACACAGTGCATAGATCAAACCTGCAGTCAGCCCTGGATCAACCTCCCAGATGCTGAAAAGCAAATACAGTCAAGAACAAATCTGGAAACTGCAAACAATCCATACTAGGAGCTAAGATCTGCTAGCTTGTCCATCTCACCTTAATTAGGTCACCCTAATTCTCTTCCTTAGTTACCTTATTTAGTTTGCTAAATGTGGTGTGTGCTTGTGACACACTCACAATAAACTCATTTGTTTTTCAGCAGACCACTTGCCTGACAGCAACTCCTTGCCCGATAGCTCACCCTGGGTGTCAAAAAGAGTTGTGATCCAAAAAATAGACTGTTCTGTCTCTGTGCACGCTATTTTCCTTCATAATAAAATCCCAACATGAACTCCCTCAGACATGTCTCACTGAACTAGTAATTCCTGCTGGCTGTGTATAACCAAACTCTACAGAAATTTCATTGACGCACCATGAAGAAAGTTCCAAACCACCAAATCCTCTGTCATTTGTCCGGTTACCTTCACACTGTGGTTGTGTTTGGCACTTCCACTGATTGCTGCTATTAGTCTGGCACAAAATCCTCTGCTAGGAACTGCAACCCTGTAGGCAAAGCTCATAGGCTTGAGTAGCATTCATGGCTGTGTAAACTGACTTTTTTTGACTTGCCTAAACTCTACTAAAAATGGCTTGACTAAACTCTACTAAAAATGGCTTGACTAAACTCTGAACGAGTGAACTACCGAATCATCATAGTAGAAAATTCTCAGACTAGTTTAGTACCTGGACAGACAAATAGATCACTTTTTCCAACTGTCTACAAAGAGCTCCCTGCCAGACTCACTCAGTCCTAACTTCTTGCCCAGAGAATTAAAAAAAAAAAAATAAAAATATCAAGCTCCTTGAGACAGCCCGCTTTCTGTTACACTGTGTACTCCAACAGAGCTAAATTGCTTTAAAATTGCACAGAGAACTGAGCAGATTCTTGACATCACTTTGCCAAATAAATACCGACTGTCGCCCAGAATCCTAACAGGTTGAAATGGTATAAAATGCTAATACGATGATTTTAATCATTTTGTCAAGCATGGCTGACACTACACTGTCAAGTGAAAACTTGTACTTTGTACAGCTCTGAATCAATTTTATTTCTTACTATGGCATCATAAAGGTAAAAGAAAAGGTCTGAGTGAGTTAAAATTTTCTTGGTGATTTTTTTAGGGAACAAACTGAAGGAAAATGTGCAAGTCCTGACCAGGTGAAATATTAAATCGACAATGGCCCTGCCCAAGGAAACCACTCTTAAAATGAACCAGTGCTCTGAATACCTTAATAGATTTTGAATGTCTGACTTAAATACAACACTCAGAGTGCCTGAAGGGAAGGAAAGGCGTTACTGTCATTAAATCCTCTGGTACAAAGTAGTGGTGCAGTAAGAGAGATCGAAATAGGTTTTCTGTTGGTTACCTGAAACTGCATAAAAATCGACAGCTGTGGAGAGCATTGGTGCAGGAGCGGGGCACAACATCTATTTAAAACCAGTAGTGAGAATGCATTCTAGCAAGCCTGTATTAGGATTTCAAGGTTTTGAGAAAACAGAAGAGCAGACACATGCCAGTGTTGTAGGCCAGATGGCACAGCAGTGCCAAGAAAAATGCTTTCTACTTAGGCTGTGCTCAGAAACCATCACCTGTCTGCTGCCCTTCCACAGCCCACTGAGAAGGGTTCGTGTGAGTGGTGCCCACTTCAGGTAAAACGAGTTCGACTGATTTCAGTTGATATCGATAGCTGCTCAGATATAAGCCAGCTGACCTCACACTGAAGCGGATGAGAAGATTTCACGTCATCGTTTCTACTGTGGCAAATCAGGATGTGTATGTATGTGTGCGTATGTTGGCGCATGGATGCAGGATGCAGGGACAGAGGGAGGAGGAGGAGAACAGCGTTGCTGGTTGCCACAGATCTTCCTGCACCACTAATTCGACTGCTCTGCTTTGAGGGTGAACAACAATACGGTAGTCAAAAGGAGATGCTCTTTTCCACACCCCGCATCTTAGCCTCAAGAATACAACAGTTTACCAGCAGGCTTCTACATACTAACCCCCAGGCAAACAAAATAAACACCACCCCACCGATCTCTCCAGCAAATGGAGCTGGAAGCACAAGTCAACTTGCTGAGCTAAGAAGCAGGTGGTGATAAATAATGTCTCAGGTGCCGGTTTATGAGACCATGGAACAGCCACTTCTTCAGGCGTAGTGGAGACTATATTCCCTAGCAACAGTAAAACAAAGAGGGATAGATTCTCCCACTGCCTTCTAATTACACTGCTAGATGCAGACTGATGGGAGACTGAGTGAGTACCAGCTTCCAGTGCGCTCAAGATGTAGTTTCAGCTACTCTATGAGTTAGAAGATAGGAAACTCACACCCACATCAAATAAGAAGAGAGACAGGCAAAGATATGTATTAATCATAAAACGCACAATATTAACATGGGTTTGGGTGGCGTATAGTGTGTTAGCATGCAAACATGTGCGCAAGTTGGGGGGGGGGGGGAGGAAGTGACATATGTCTCCCCTAACCAAAAAAGGCTTACTCACTTCTCTAAGCTCAGCTTACCAGAATTCTTCAACAGACATCAGTTAGAAGCAGATATGACAAAACAACTACACCTCCAGATTTCAGAACTCCTCATGCTTTAAATTCACTATGATAACAAAACTCTATTGAGGGAAGGAAAACAGAAAATTTGCCCACTGCTTTCTTCATCGTGTTGTAATCACTTCTGTGAATTTACTGTATTCATAAACTATGACCAGTGTGTCTTCCACCATAAACATTAGAAACAAATAAGGAAATAATGAATTCATCGAGATCACAATAGAAAACAGATTTAGAAAAATTATACTACAAGAGTTATTTGCAGTGTTACTCAGAGAAATTATTTCTCAAATTAGTATTTTAACATTCAAAGTAACACATAAAAGGCTTTTCAGTAGTTAAAACTTGGTACATAGAGTATTGATAATCAACTTCTGACTGCTGTGTGCTTCTGCTCTATACCACAACATATGGAAAACAGAGATTAGCTCACAGCTAACAAAGTACAGGTTCTTCTTTCGACTAGCTCCTGACAATTTAAAAGGGACTCTTTAGAGTCTTGTTTTGGCGGCTTTTCAAGTTGTTTGTGCATTAACTCCATCAGGTATATTATGAGCAACCTTGTACTAGTCACCCCCATATTCCTCACGGACTAGAAATAATTTTCCTTCTAATGCAGTTCTTGGCTTATCACTGTCAGCGAATTTGCACGCACACCTTGAAATGTCACTTAACAGTCTAGTCTGGCCTTTTCAAAAAACAATTAGCAGTATTAGTTCCTGTACTTTCTCATCTTCAGTAAATACTGGATAAGTTCTTAATTACAAATTCCTAGGGTCCAGCAAATAGGATGCTATGATTCTAAAGGCCATTTAATCAAAAGCATGTAAAACAATATGAATACCTTATGAAAGACCTGTGTAAATTAATCTGATATGAATTATTAGTTCAGCACAGCAACAATCATTTTTTTTTTCCCAAGAAATCACATTTTTGTAAGTTAGCAGTATTAAAAGTGACACACGGATTGTGCCGGATTGTGCACAAGAATGCTAACAGCACTGCTTTCTATTTAGAAATAATAAAACAGAAGTGATATTGGCACAGCTTTAATCTGTTATAAATAATTTAATTGCCTGCCATTTGCAAAAAACCCCATTTTAAAACCTCGCAGAGTTTCTGTAAGCACTCCTATTAACATTATTCACTCTAGGACTTCAAACTTTAAGAAAATATTTATGATTGAGTAATGTCTTCAAAAAGACACATCTTCTGCTTAATAAAAAACGTTTCTCTTGTGTGGGATGATTTTTTTTTCCTTTTAATGTAAACCACAAATACAGGCACCAAAGAACTAAGTAGAATATATCTTGTTTCTATCTTTAACTCGAATAATTTCAGGACCCCTTTAGCAGAAAAGCAGAAGCATACCTTGTCCAGACCATCTTTGGCCTGGCAGCTAAAAAACTCTTCTGAGTGGCAGGACTGAATTACCTCAAGCTGAGAAGAGACAGAAACATGAGGCTCTAAATAGCAGCTAATGCTCTAAACACAGAGGTCAAAGACAGCTAACCCTCCTTTTATGCTGAGTCCAACCCCTGCCAGCAAGTGCTTGTCAGACTTTTTAGACTCAAATCTAAATGCAGTAACTTCTTGGTGCCATTGATCCCTGAAGAAAGAGTTTGGTGATGTACAAACATAAAACCCTCTTTTGGTGTCATTGATTAATTCTATAAGACGTTAGTAAAGCAGAGAATATTAGCTTGGAATTTAGTAAGTTACAGTAATGATTCAGGATCTGCTCAGAAAGTACAAAAAAGGAAAAAGCTGAATGAGCTAAAGGGAACATCAAGGCCACCCCACAAACTGTGGAGCCAAGTGGAAGAGGACAGAGGCCAAGGCTTCACCTTGCCAGATCTCTGAAAGACACAGCCCTCTCCTTCAGGGAAGTTGTTGGAACAACAAACTGAAGTGCTTTGCTCATAACTCATTTACCTAAGCTCAGCCAAGTCAAATTGTGATGTTTGTACACTGGAGGGCTGGGCTGCCCTTCAGCGGGGCCTCGACGGGCCAAAGGTATATGTTGGCAGCACCCTCATGAATTTCATCAAGGCAAATCCAAAGTCTTGTACGTAGGATAAAATACCCCATGTAACAGTTCTGACCAGGGACTGACAAGCTAAGAAGCACACTTTGGGAAAGGAACGTGGGAGTCTGGCGAACAAGGAGTTGAACACGAGTCAGCAGCAAGCGCTAACTGCAGACTGGTCTGCATGAGCAAAAGCATAGCCAGTGGTTTGATGGGAGCGACCATTCCCTTCTAGTCATCGCTGTTAAAGCTGCCTTTCAAGTTGTGTGCTCATTTTTGAGGCTTCAGATACAAAAGAAATACTGATAAGCAGGAAAGAATCCAAGGAGGGCCATCAATATGGTGACAGAGCACATGATGCACGAGGAATGGCTGAGGAGGCTGGGCTCCTTCAGTCTCAGGAAGAGAACGTTACCAGGGCCTCTAATTGCAGTCTTCTAGTCCTTAACAGGGGGACTATAGATGGAGCCAGACTCTTCCCATGGGTGCCCAAAGAAGGAGGTCACTGCTGAAGTTGCAGCAAGACAAATTATGATTAGATTTAAGAGGAAAAAGGGCAAATATTGATCGAGCACTGGAAGAGGTTACCCAGACAGCCTGGGAAATCTCCATCCTTGGAAATTTTTAATACTTAACAGGACAAGGTCCTGAGCAACCTGATATATCTTCAGGATCGGCCCCACTTTGAGAAGGATGTTGTATCAGATGACCCCCAGAGGTCCTTTTCAACCAAAATTCATTTATGATATTTCAATAGCAAGTAGCCACAAGAGCTGACGCAAAGCAAGAAAGGCAAAACTGGCCTCAAAACACCATGTCCAGTCACAGCAGCCTCCAAAGCAGCACTAATTGTAGCTAACCCAGCAATAATTCCTGCATAGGTGCAACAAGGTCTGCAAAATTTTGAGCAGCATCATGAGCTCTGAAAAAAAAAAATAGGTTCTTTACCCCACCTTTGGGATGAAGCTGTGCAGTTAAAGACTGCAAGGTTCCTAGGCTAAGGCTTGTATCGCACCTTTCTGCCACCAAAAGGAACCACTTTGCACTGGGAAAGCTGAAGATAACTTTTGGCTAGCATTTACTTAAGACACCAATAAAAACATACATAAAAAGCTTGCAAAAGAATGGCATTGTTAATTTTCACAGAACAATAGCGTGATTTCTGCCTCTCATGTGAGATTTTATTTGAAATCTTGTTTTTTGTTTTGCTTTTTTAAATTACATTTCCGTCATGATTCCTTCTCTGCTAGCATAAAGAGCATTATTTACAAATTGCTATGGATAGTTGCACAATTGGTATCATCTGCTGTTTTCTTTGTACTAACATCAGACTGTTTTGCTGCAATTTTTCTAACTAGATGAATTTCAATTTGTCTAGTTAAAAACTTTTTTTTTTTAACATTATTCAGTCAAGCAAGTGATGTCTATTTTTTTTCATTTTTTACACATTTATCTCATGTTCACTGAGCAATTTCAAACAGTTGAGGAAAAATACACTATGACAATATTTAGTCCACAAACATGGGATGCATCACCTTTTGCTGAGGTCCCAGGATGATTCCTTGCAAGTCAGAGTTTGCAAAAGCACAGTGAAAGTAATGATAGTAATTTTCCTTGTAATCATTTCAATGAAATATTGAAATACTATAATCATTTAAGGTATTTATAACTTAATGTAATTACAACTTCCCCTAGAAAACACCAGATTGTCTAGGCTATATTCCTGGAAAGAAGGCATCTGCTAATCTTGGTAAATAGACCGGAAAAGTGGGATCTGATTTAGATTAAACATTCTTAATATCCACTCATTGCTTTTCTCAGGACTGTTCCTTGAACTGGGACCAGCCCCAGAAGTTGCCAACATTCGATACACCCTGTGGAACCAAACCCCAGCTCCTCATCACATCACTCCCCAGCTGTAGGGCGCACAGCATTCCACACTGGAGTTACTACTGGTCCGGAGACATACAGAAGCCTGCAGCTACATCAGAACAACACTTCAAAGTAATTAATGTGTTTCAGCATCAGGATCTTGTCTTTCATACAAGTGTTATAGGTCTAGCAGGTGGAAAAAATAGTGTTGGGAAGATTTAGTTTCGGGTAGCGAAACAGGTGGGAACAGAGAGACGGTAAAATTAGAAAAGTTAAGGGGACCTAAAACAATCCTGGTAGACAAAAATGGCACTGAGGGGATCTGCGCTAAAATACTCTTCATCTAAATTGTGATGGTGAGCCCTTGTTCTTTAAGGACTGATGTCATTTGAATGACTTCCTTTAGGTAATCAAATAAAAAAATTCTTTTGATTTCCTACCATCTGATTAAAATAGGCAGGGAAATAGCAGATGATACTTGTGTGTGCAAGAACGTACTATCACGTAGAGTTCCCATCTCTTCCTCGAGTACTCCACAACCCTAGCACCACTTCTGCCCTGTGACGTCCCAATTACTTTT
Source organism: Larus michahellis (assembly GCF_964199755.1). Classification (NCBI taxonomy): domain Eukaryota; kingdom Metazoa; phylum Chordata; class Aves; order Charadriiformes; family Laridae; genus Larus; species Larus michahellis. The sequence goes on along the minus strand of NC_133897.1, from coordinate 102,085,166 downwards.
ACTCCAATCCTCCTCCTTCACACTCTGTTGAAAATCTTTCCCCATTCATGCTTTCTGCATTCTCTTACCCCAGGGCTAGGCTTACTTAACAGAGCCCAATTAAAAATAAGCATAATCATAATATTTTCTGCTAAAGAGTGACAGAAGTAAGTGTCTGCCTATGCAGCTTCTATATACTTCCCTGTGTATCCTACAGCCTCCCGGGTATCCCAGCTCCACTAATACTTGATCCTGAGCTCAGATGTGTGTCTAACCCAACACTCCTGGTACCTTATCAACACTTCTGTCCTGCATTCCCACTGACTGCTGGCATCCCTCCTCAAAGAGTACAACCCGCAACGGCTAAATAAGTACTAGAGGCAGGGCACACTACTGCAGCCGATGTACATACAGCAAATATCCTCCGAGAAACCACTTCTGTTATGGGCTTTTGGGAACTGATGAAATACTTTTATAAGATAGCCTTGCCTCACTGCTAGTTTGCATTTCTAACAGACATCCAAAATTTTTTTACTGAGCATTCAGTGTCATTTTCACTTGGGAGAACATCATGTATGTTGCCTCATTATTGTATGCCCTGTTATTCGGTGTAGTTTAGATAAGGCTTTTTCAGATCTAGCATTCTCAAATGTTGGCATTCAAATAGAAAGGAAATGGTCCAACACATTGCAGCATCAGTATGGAAAATGTATTTTTAAGGAAATTTGCATTTTAAGTTTTTTTAGTATAAGGAGATGAAAACAGGACATGCTATCCCTATGCTTTATATAGTACTGTCAACATGATCTTTTCCTTCCCCCCCCCCAATAAATATGAACAAAATGTCAGCCTCAAATATTCATGACATCAACATACTCTTGAGTGTAACATTGATTTGACTGATAAATTACCCATGGAAGATAATTTAAGAGCTTCAAAAGCAGTATCTCATGCTAAATGCCTCCTCTTCCTTCTTCCTCATCTTTGTCCTAGCCCGCTGACCATGAAAAGAAGCGGATACAAGCCCTTGCATCAGACGACTAATACGGAGCCACTGAAATAGAAGGACCTTTAGGACTGCCACCAGATAATTACCTCAGCGGAGAGGAGCAGCATGCAGCAGCCGTACCAGCTCATATACAATTCTTCCCTCGACCCCCAGGGTGTTCAGCAAACACGATAAAACCAGAGAGAGAAAGAGAGAATAACTGGCACTGTCTTGCACATAAGGAGTAACCAGCTCCCTACCTCATGCAGGTAGCACTTGTGAAAAACTTTAGATCTTTAAAAATTTAATTAAAGGACAAGTAAAGAGTTACAGCCAGTCAGCAGATGGGCAGTAGAAGAGTGCAGTAAGCCCAGCATTCAAAATCAGCTAGATAAATTGCCGTGTATGAATTCTTTTCCCTTAATTATTCTCTGCAAAAGAAGGGTGGATATTGTGGATATTGTTGCATTCCTGATTCTCATATTGACCTGTAGTTTGTCATTAGGCCATGCATTTGATTTCTATACAGAAGACTCTGAAATGTCCGGTGATTAAACACTGTCAAAGTTAATCCCTGTTCACGCATTCAAGGAAATAGTTTACTTCTGCTACCAGTTATTCTTACTTCAGGAGGTAAAGATTTGTACTGTGCGTTTTAAGTTTCTTTTTTCTAACATGATGCTGTCTCTTGTCAGGAGCCTGCACTCTGAATTGTTCAAGGTAACAAAAAAGTCCATTTCAACCCACTGCACAGCATTGTTTATGAACAGTCAACAAACACTGGGAAGATTAGACGCATCCAATCCAGTAAATATACTGCTACTATTCAAAGCCTCTGCTAAAATCTTTTCTGGTAAAACAAAAGGGTGCAAGGGGAAATTCCACAAAAAAGGATGCTTGTAGTCTAAGTGATGAACAGAGAACGAGAAGGTGAACTACTATTGCTCATCACTCCATTTAGGCATCTTTAAGAAAGACGCCGTGAGGGCAGGTTGAGCAGCCTAAGGAACCTGATAGATTCAAGAGACTGAATCTCGCTGCCAGAGCTACCACCCTGCCACCTCTCTACGTCCTGGAGGTGCACAAGGAGTGAGCTGAGGCTGGGACAGCCTGATCTTGACAGGCTGGTCAAGAACCAGATAGCACCATCATGGGAAACGGATGATGCTGCCACCTCCTCTGCCTTCCGTTAGATCATAAACACCTGGGAAGCAGCATTTATGTTCCTGCTCTCCCAGGTTTGTTACCTTCTGCCACTTCAGTGCCTTGTGTCCAGCAATATTCTCCTTACAAGCACAAGGCCTTTAATGAAACCACCATGAGCCTGTCGAAGCACTTTGTCAGGTCACTAAGATCTCCTCTGAGGACAGTCTAAATGCCGATATTCACATGTGGGGAGAAACGGTCTTTTTTAGGGCACAAGTCATCTCCTATAAAGGTAGAGCCTTTGCTGCCCTTTTGAGCCCTTATTTAGAAGTCTTGGCACTTACTGAAAAATCTGAAGTCACGGTGAGTAGAAAAAGCCTAAAAGCTAAGTTGTAAAACAATCCACATGCACTTTCTCCACCCATGCCCTCAACCCAGCTGAAGGTACGGCTTATCCCAGTGACTGAAGCTGAACTAATATCTTGCTGCTGACAAGAGCAAGAGGCCCTGACCTTCTGCTCCTGCCACCCTCCCAGTAAGCGTGGTTTTGACAGTCATCCAATCCCACCGTGCATAGACTGAAACTATAAAAGAGCAGAAAAATACACAGGTGATGTGGTTTTTTTTCTTCCCCTACGTTATCAGTGGGTGAAATCAGCGTGCCCTGCAATCGGGGGCAAGCTTGCGAAGGGAGGTTCACACAGGGAAGGCAAGCCGTAGCTGGGCTGGCTGCTCTGCGAGCCAGCTCTTGATGATCACGGCAAAGCTGCCTCCCAATGTGCGTTCTGTAACAAAGGGCATGCCTTCGCATCTATTAAGGCCATACTCACACCTCTTCTCTTGTTCGTTTGCTGGTTTTTCCATTCTTTCTGCCCTAGTTTTTCGGTTTGAGCACTCATGCACATGCACAGCCTTTCAACACACGCCTTCAGCTTACAAGTGTAATAAAAAATAAAAATCCCTTTTTCAAAGTACAATAATCTGGCTTTAATAGGCATCCAGCTAACTTCCTACCACATCTAGGTATCACTACGAAGAGGGACATTTAATTCCACTTACATTTAGCTTAACTAAAAGATGATTAAACACGTAACTTTAACCCGACCCACATCAAATGGGCAGTGGGTGGTAGCCATTATCACTACCAACAGTAACAGGAATTTCTTTTCCTGGCAGCGTTTCTGAAAGTCTTGTCTCATGGCCTAATTTTTAAGTTAGGATTTTCAATAGTTCCTTGTAAAAGCGGTTTCATGTAGAATTCTTTTGATATTACACATACTCGCCTGATCCTCCTCTTCCTTAGAGGAGTTATTTGCTACAGTAATTTCACTATCTTCAGAGGACTTGGTTCTAACTACATTAATTTAAGCAAGTTCAAAAGTAGGCCATGGAAACAAAATGAAGTCTGGGCAAAGTGCAAAAACTCTTCAATACTCTCATTTAATTTGACATATAAAATAAATATGGATTTTATTCAGGGGTGTATTGTCATCTTCAAAAGATTGCTAATCCTAGAAGTCATTTTATTGAGTCTTTGGTTGCTGATTTTTAAGCAATAATTTATTTCAATTAAATGACAGCATCTTTTAATCTCAAGGAAGTGACTTGGCAGACAAGCAATTCTGCCTTTGGAGCTTTCATACATTTATTCATCTGCCTAAATTTCCTAAGACTTTGGAGTTCAGTTGAAGTTTCATCCTGAATTAATGACTTGGAGAAAGCAATCTGTTTCATTGCAACACAAAAGAAACGAAACAAGGTGAATGTTAGGGGGAGCAAGGGTAATGTGGTAACTTCAGACCTGAAAAAAGCAGATGCGAACCCACTGTAACCACTGCCCAGTGTGCCTCCATGTGCCAGAATTAAAATCAGCCACAATAGATGATTGTTATGATTTTCATGTCAATAAAACCATAGCTTTCCTTAAAAATGATCCATATATCATACAAAGCTGTTAGTCTTTCAAGCAAGCAAAGGTGTTAAATACTACTGATACAGTTAAGAAGTATCTCTGTGCCTGGGAGATAATGTTTAACGTCACTTAGTTGTAAAATCGGGCAAAATAATTAGGCCCAGACCTTGGCACCCACAGCGATCTGATCATTCTTAACAGGGCTTGAGAACACGCAAAGCTCCATTCGCTTACAGCAGGCTGCCATGAATGACTGTGCCCTGCTATAATCCGCCATTTTTGAAATCTTTTTGCCAGCTTGTCACTGGAAAAAACAACAACAACGCCTGAAGCTTTCTGATAATACATTTTTTTCCCCCCCGTTGTATTTTTCAATTTGGAAAGAGCCCTAATAGCTCTGTTTTCTATAAATGGATGTTTTCATTTGGCAGAGGAGCAGCCCTTAGACACCAGGGCACTCTCTCTTCCACCCCGCCCCCCCCCCCAATGAAAATTGGTCAGCTGGAGTGCATCAGGAAGCATTGAAATCTCCTTACAGAATTTATCACATTTGCTTTCTTCAGCCAGCAACGAAAATAAGTTATAAGTTAAAAAAGTTAAGTCAGCTACTTAGAAAGGAGTCTCACATTATTAGACCATGTTGCTGTAATTACAGAAATTCCATGCAAAAACCAAATTCCTGGACTTACTAAAATATTCTTTTCATATGTTATACCTACAGATTATTGATCCGAACTAAGTTGTTGCTGTGTTACCTTGCCATCTCCCAAGAATATAGTTAGGAAATACAAATAGATGGATTTCAAAATGTACAACAGTAATATCCATGAAATTGTTTAGCGTGCCATAAGATAAAAACGTTTAGTGAGGCTCCCTGAGCACATCTCTTGCTCTCAATCCACAAATACACCTTCATACTACTTAGCCTAACAGTCCAGTTTCTATTCTGATCCACACATCTGTCACAAAAAAGGAAATAAGCCAATCTACCATGAATTATTCTCCTCCCTGAACCTAGAGTTTATCTCCAATGTATGTACAAAGCTCAGCACTGTACAGCGCTGAAATCCTGAAAAGTGTCAGGTTCATTACGTACAAAATTAGAGGAGCGAGAAATAGGTACTTAAATTGCTTGATACCTTGATGCTACGATTTACAGATGAGCTATTTTAATCATGGAAAGAACCTGGTACCTTATCACGAGGAACCCTTGCTACACCTAAATAAGCAGTGGGAAGTGATCCAAAGGAAAACTCTGTATTTTTAAACTCAAGGTCCAGCCACTGGACAGCCCTATAAAATTTTACCTTAGCAAAGAGATCATGGTGCTGTGACACAAAGGGGGGGAAAAGGAAAGAAACAGAAAAAAAAAAAAAACCCAAAACCAAACCCAAAAACCCAAACAAAACCCAGTCATCACTTTGAGAAAACTGCTACAGCGTCCGAACAGATCTACGGATCTGCTGGTTTTGTTAGCAGCAAGAAGCCATAGTAAAAGAGGTGCCAAACATCCTGCAAGCAGGATGAAATAGAGTTAGAACAGCCATTGTGATTCTCACTTTGGTGCACGTATATCAAGCTGAATTAGAAACTGCAGTACTGCATAATGAAAAGAAACGTTCTTATGGCTTTATCAGTCTGAGTAAAATAACTGTGCTTATTTAGACAGTGTTTTTGTAAAACCCAAGAGCTTTAGTCTCTAGAGTAATAGTCCTACCCAGGTTCCGCCTGTAGCATAGGTCAGAAATGTAATTCTGTGCAACCCCAAACATTATTCTGATTTTCTCATGCTCACAACCTTTAGCTGCACTGGCAGCTGGAGTATCTGGAAAACTTACAACACTCACTGAGCAATGAGAACATTTAAAGGGTGTTTACAAGCGTTGCCGTCTGAATGACACTGAAATAACTTATGTCAAAGTTCAAAATTATTTTCTTGGTGAACTCAGAGATACACCTTAAAACTACCTACAGCTGGTTTAGATTTTAAAGGCTAACTTATTTGAAAGAGGGAAAAGATAACAGCTGATGGAGGCTGTGTCCATACTTTTCCCCCTTACTAAGTGTTTCTGTTGCCTGTGGACGTGCTTTATTTTGAAGGGAAATACCTCTAAATCGTACATTAAAACATTTATAATAAAATGTATATAGCATTGCATGCATTTGAGCTAAACCCTTCTGCGTATTCCAGCATTGTATCATAAGAATATTAATATTTGATATTAAGTAGATCTCTTCCTCTTTCCAGTGTAAAATTGGCAACATTTCAACTTCTTTGGTTTCCTAGCAGTTACATACTTTCAATGGCTATCATATACAATATTTTATGCATATATAAATACACATAAATAATTGCAAACTCTAGAAATGATAAGGTTTCATTTACTCATGCATCTTGACATTTAGAAATTCTTATGCATTCTAATTGCTTTTCCCTCTGTACAACATTTAAACATCTCCAGAGACTTCACTATGATCATTTCCACATACACCAGATCACATTTAACAAATCTCAGCAACGCAAAAAATACCACCATCTCCGTGAGTCGCTCCAAATTCCCAATTTCAAACTTACTCAAACTGTAGCAAAAACATGTGTCCTGATTCTTTCCCAACAACAAATTACATTTGTTTTTACACTCCTCTAGCCTAATACTAAACATGGATGACATCTTAATGAATAATTTCTTGAAGAGCACTCCGTCTCTCACTTCTGTCACTATGTAAGTCAATTTTACTCCCATAGAGAATCAAGCAATCAGTTGGTTTCTCATCTGCTATTGCATAGCACCCAAGGGGCAATCACAGAAAAGGCTTATTTGTACGTTAGCAGAATATTACATTATTTCATCTCTGTTTCCATCAGGCATTTCAATCGGGGCGTTCTTTTTGGTTTTCTTACATCTTTCCTTGCTCCTTAGTTTCTTTCAGCCGGAGATAAACTGCAAGTCAAAACCACAGCACTGTTCCATACCAAACCCATGGGTGGTATATGTACCAAAACACAGGTGCTGCCATTTACATAAAGCATGTAAGCAAAGCTTCAGTATAAAAGGAATTCACTGGAATTAGGCCTGTAGGGGACCTATCTTCAACCACTATCAATTCTTTTATGTCCCAGCAAAGTAAGGTCACACCAGTAGTTTTGTCTACCCTTTAGCCATCCTAAATGCTTTTAAATATTCAGTGAAAGATTATGCCTCATAACTGGCACTAATACTTTGCTTTCTGCCATCTTCCTTGAAGCCAACATTTCTCAGACTATTTTGCAGTCAGATTACAATTGCTCATTAAATACATCTTCAATGCTGTAGCCTGGTGTTAAAAAAAAAAATTACCTATCATTTACTTCTCTTGATATCATTAGAAAAATCTCTGCTTCTTGAGTAGCTCAGGAGATAAATATTTTTTCTTGACCATTCACTTACCTTCAGAATTTAAGGTTTAAACCTCACCCCCCGCAACTGCATTTATAACTTCAGGTTAAAATAATGAGACTATGCAATATTTTGCATTAAAACTGCATTATATATAGGATAGAGTGGTACCCATTAAAAAGTGTTTAAGCTTGCGTGGCTCAAAAACGACTGCTGATGCTGACTGCTCCCATGGCACTATTGTACACACATTGCTACTGCAGTAGATGGAGACTTTGTCTCTCTCCAGAAGGCAAGAGAATTGGGCAATGGCAGAAATATAACCGCCTCATGGCACAGGACTACATACCACACTGGCTGTTGTTAATAAAACAAGGAAGTGAAGAACTGCCCCTCCCAAACCTTCCGCAACCTGCACCTTTTTAGCCACATTTATGTGGCAAGATTTTATGAGCATGGCTATTTGCACTCCACTCTACCCCCGGGAGAAATTTCTTCAAAGAAAATTTAGTCTTTTACTGCCACCAAAAAAAAAAAATCTACCTCAAAAAAATCACACTATTTATCATTAAATCCTATAAATTAAGGCATTAAGCCAGTTAGTTTATGATGGACGCTTTACAAAATGAGGATGCAGTATTACAACATGCTGAAGTTGATGGTCAGTATATTACAAAATTAAACCTAAAGTTGTACTGATTAATATGTCAAACGTGTGTCATACATTAATTCTATATTAATCTTTTGAACAGGCCTTAGACATCTATCCCTTAATCCTGAAAATTAAGGACGGAAACAAGGCAGCATTTAAGACTGTGCATGCCTCACTGCCAACAGCAGAGTCCTTCCCACAGCAGTTCTCCGAGTTGCGTTGAGAAATACAGAACATTCTCACCGGGAAACTCCCAGGCTGTCTCAGACACATTCATCGCAGTTGTGTTTTGGACCTACTAAGGAAAACAGAGGCTAGGATAAAGTTTTCCTTCTTCCAAATGCTGCTTACCCTAAGGCTGCGTTGGCCTCCCTGCCCAACCACTGCCTCTCCCACCCTTTGGAGGCCTCAGCATTGCCACGTGGATCTCGGACACACGGCTCAGGCACTTGGCTCTGGAGATGCCAGGCACACATGACGAAGCTGAAGTAGGTTAATGCTAGGAGACTGCCAAAGTCAAATTATAATCTGAAATAGATTTAAGTGGGCAGAATTGATGAACTCCGCTGTTTCTCTTAACAGAATTGCTCTGATCTCATTTAAGCACTGAATAGACGCACCAACCTCTGTGTGCCTGTAGCTGCCTATACCTGAAGGCAGCCACATGAATATATCCCTGAATGAACACTCTAGTCTCTTTGCACACAAGCGATAACCCTGTTCCTAATAAAAGGAAAAGATACTTTGTTGCTGAAATTGATGCCTTTATGAGAATCTTAACTACATTGTCATTAACTCCATTTACTCAAACAAGTTATTTCTATTTATAAATAGCAACATGAAACTCAGTTCCTCAGAGACAGGTGGAGATAGATGACTGCAAAGGAAAACGGGGTAGAAAACAAACAACAAATCTCTTCTATTTGCCATGCTCTGTTTAGAAATTTGTTGTAATCATGTCTCATCTTCTTAAGTTTGTAGTGATGCTTAGATCCATCCGCACCCCAGTGCAGGACAGTAACCAACCAAGAACAGAAGAGGAACAAGTTTTCATAGAATGGTTCGGGTTGGAAGGCACCTTAAAGGTCATCTAGTTCCAACCCCCCTGCCCTGGGCAGGGACACCTCCCACTAGACCAGGCTGCTCAAAGCCCCATCCAGCCTGGCCTTGAACACCTCCAGGGATGGGGCATCCACAGCTTCCCTGGGCAACCTCTTCCAGTGTCTCACCACCCTCACAGTTTTGAAACACTTACCTTTCAACAAACACTCTTGTAAGACTGTGTTATAACAGAAACCATGTTTCACTGTCACAGTTTATTGGTTCAAGTCCAAATTATATTAAGGTATAGAAGTTCATAGTAAGTACTTTACACAGTACTAAGCCAGAGGTTGGAAGCTGGCATACATCTAGTACGGACAGTCAGAGGTCAGGCAGGGAACCCAGGTGGCAAAGAAACTGGATGACAAACATTCATGAAATGGAACAAAAATACTATTTGTATCCTCGATCTACAGATAAACACATCACCATTTAGCTGAAAAACATGTTCATGCTTGAGTCATGTCTGCTACTTCTGACTTGTGTTTACTGCCCCACTGCGATCCCCAGTTCCTGCTTCTCCACTACTGTACATTCGACCCAACAGAAGTGATCATGAGCTTTTTTAATAGTGCATACCACCATTAGTTATTTCACTTTAAAATGCCCAAAACTTCTCTTTTCATTCTCCTCACAAGAATATCAATTTTCTTTTATGTATGGACTAAAGGGCATTTCAAGTTCGTTTTGAAGGTGTTGGGGCAGAAGCTTACTTCAGGTTTTAACATGAAGTTTACGCTCTAAAAAATTTGAGCATACGCTTCTGACACTAGTCATCTACCAGCATAAGTCTGTCCCATAACTCTAGATTAATATTCCTACCATGAAAAATAAGAATAGCCAGAGAATCTAGGTACCAAAACAACCAATTAAGGGCTATATCTAGTTAAAAGAAAGAAGGGCAAAGAAGTTGTCTCACAATGTTGTTGCTTGTCACAAAAAGAAAAGAACAGGAATGATTAGATATTTTTTTTAAATAAAATTTAATTAATTTCCCCCTTGTTTTTTCATCTTGTACTGTGTTATTATACAAGATAACACAATTAAACAGCTTTATTATAGTTGAGGATGTAATTTTCTAATTTTTTTTTTTTTTACATGTCTTCTCAATAAGATTAAGATCATCCTGTTGCTCATTTGGATTAAAACATCTTGATTTACAAAACTGAAAAAATGGTCTTCAGTTTGCTCACAGGAAGTGGTTCTGAAGTTATATTACGACAAAAGGCCACAGCCGCACCAACGAATTGGCATTAGGTAACAAAATGGAAAAGGGACAGAGTTCTTTTGTACATTAAAACTATAGTGGCTGGTTAAAAACTGACAAATGCACAAAGGGATGAGATAATTAACACCTCTTAGTTCTCGTTTTGGTCTCTAAATTACAACTTTCTTCCTCATGCTGGCACACTATTAAAAGTCATTTTGTTCCTGCAGCAAGTTAGACATCTGAGGCAGCATTCCTTACTGGTGTCACTTATAACAACTGGAAACACTAGAGATGTAAATAAGACCCAGGTCAGTCACTCTCAGTTAATATGTAAGACTACACACTCGTAACACAGAAGTTGTTGCAATCTTAAAAAAAAAAAAAAAAAAAAAAAAAAAGAAAGAAATGGGAAATGAACCTAAAGGCTTCCACATAGTGGAAATGAGGAATTTGCAGCTAGGCATTTTTAAAGTCCTAAAGCCAAATTTTCAGAAGTATTAGAGATCTTTATTACCTCTCCGTGTCCAAATTGACATATGTAAGAGGAAACTGACTTTCAGTAGACTAGGGCTCTACATGTTATGAAAAAAAACACCCCACAATGCCTGAAAATTTCCAAAACAAACAATAATGTTTAGAAGTATAAGGTTTGCATTTCTAAGTCACATTCCTTTCCCAGTTCCTACACTCAGCGTTTGAGATCAGCAAGTCTCTGGTTCCGCGCATAACACACCCAATATCACTCTTTCTTTCTGTCTCCATCTGTCTCTTGTTCTAGTTTTCTTGTTTCTCTGTCACGTTTCTGTTCCAGATAATGGGAATTCTAGTTTCTTAAAGACATGCTAGCATGGGCAAATATCCTTAGAGCAGAGGTACTGTTTGAGGTAGACACTGTAAGCATTAAACATATTAGATACTGGACACATATAAATATGAAATTTAGGACTAGGCAGCCTCCTGGTTATAGTTGCATTAACAGATGTGAACTTGACTCTGTTAATACATTAAGTTATGCTGCAGAGTTTAAATCTGACCTTAGGATTTTGACTCTCGCAGCTAATTCTCCCTATTGATGAGCAAAATTAAGCAGAGGACTCTACTGTGCTTCTTGTACAACTATAAGAAATCTTACATTTCTTTCTCCTCCTCCCCTTTACCTCCTAAATGAATGCGAGAAAGCTAACATAGCATAAGAAAGATCCTAAAAGAGCAATTTGATTCTCCCATTGTTCTGAAGGAGGAAATGACCCACGGGGACAGACCACCCAGGCAAGTAACTCCTTTGTGACTGACGGTCAGGATTCCCCTACTTTGAAGAAAAACACACGCCCTGCAGCAAAGGGCCGCACTGCATACGGGCAAGCTAGCTTTTCTGAATTTCTCTTGCACACCAACAGTCCGTCTTGCGTAGCCTTGCCTTTGGGCTGGGATTACGCACACTGGCGCAGCAGCTCATGCTTTTTGCCCCAGAGCATCGCTGGCTTGCACCCAGGCTAACTATATAAACCTGCTCAGACTGGGATTAGCGGGATGCAAATGCGCTTCCGACTACTAGCCCAGAGCAACGGACTATATAACATACCTGTACATATGTGTATATGTATATACACATACAACTGAACTATATAACATACCTGCACAGATATGTATATACATATACGTACATATACATATCTGTACATGTTGCAGATGTAGGTGAACAGTAATTTATTTAGTCTGCAGAACCTACAGAGAAACGCATTAGTGTGGACATGGGGTACTCTCTGTATTTATGCACTCCAAAAAAAGCTTTTCTTTCTAGGTGACTTCAGGGTTTCCCTCTTGTGCCTTGAGGCTCACTACCCAGGGAGCTCTGTGTCATGCACAGACAGGCGGACATTACTTTTTACTTTCTTATTTTAAAAGTGGTTTCTAAAGGTGGGATGGCATTTTTATATATCAGTTACGCTTTCTTCCTTGAGTTACATTATTGTTAACAGGTCCACTTTGCAGAAGGAAATACCAGGTTCTTTCAGTAATCACAATAATTTTTTATTCAGTCACGTTCCTCCAGCTTAGGGTTTCCCTAAGCATGAAGGAGCACAATGAGAGAGGGTGAAAGCGGGGTGGGATTTCATTTTGTCAGTTTTGAGTTTTACCCTTTAATCTTTCAGCCGACACCAGTGAGGTTTCTGCGTGGGCTCCACCATGCAGACCAGCACCCGCCCTGCACTAGGAGCACAACCTCTTATTTTCTACCACACAATGTAATGTAAAGTATGTGTGAGTTTCCTTAAAAAACTGAACTGCCTTATTTCACCTATTTCAATAGTCTAGATACTCACTAAAATATCACAACTTTAAAGAAAAACATTATGAAAAACTAAAATTTATCAGAACTTGGACGTACACTTATAAATGGGTAAAATAGAACTACACACTTTAATTTGGAGCTCATTGGTTGGAAACAGAAGGAAAAGTATTTGAATTTAACAACTGATCACATTTAGATGAGAAAACATCAAATGTAATTTTAAAATTTATCTACCAAAATGCTTCCAGACATAGATGGTAACCCAAGAAGGACTACTATGTGCATCTCGAATCATAACATTCAAGAATGAATTAACTCATAGTTCAACAGATGGAGAGAAAAGCTTCTAAAATCATAATGGGAATAGAAAGTCTATCTTAGGGGAAGGCTAAATGAGCTTGACTTTTTATCCCACAAAATAAAAGGTGGAGAGAGTAGTCCTGTTTCTTTGCCAGCTACATCAAGATGGAATTAAATGAGATTAGGAACTTAAACTCCTGATAATTTTTATTTCCACATTCTGTTTTGAGCATCTTGAATATTCCACCTTTGAACGGAATATGTTTAGATCACAGCTAATGATTTTCATTGCAACCCTGAAGATGGGAAATGACTTTCCTTTTTAAATGATCATTCTGAAATATCTTTCAGAGTATATAGATACATCAAGCAGATCAGACCTAGCCAAGTATGTGAAGAGCATCACACTTTCACATATGGTAACAATAATAATTCTGAATCACGTCAAGCTGACATCTAAAGTCAAAGACATTCAGGGAGAACAATACGCTTGACACAAGAAGAGGGCACGGAACAAATGGAGACCGAGAAGACAACAGTGGAATGTAATTTCTTTTTTCATTATATTAAAAGCACTAAAATACTGTATAAATGCTAAAGTTTGAACTGATTCATTTAATTTTAATGTAGACAGTATTCTAATAAGTGATGCTTTATGTGGAAAAGCAATTTGTATACTGAAGTGATTTGTACGATTCAAATACATGAAGACTGAAACACAATTCTCTTTCTTCCCCAAGAGAGTAAGCGCAATATACTGCAAACATGAAAACCACCCAAATCGCTCAGCCTTCCCTTTTGTGCAAAATGTCTGCATTATTAATTGTGAATTTTTTGTGGATGTTTTCCATACGGAGATCATACAGATGAATTACATAAGTGCCAATATTAGCATTTATTTCATTTTAGGCTTACTATAGTTGTCATAGAAATGTTTCTATAAGATGTGTTCGTATGGGCACTGAGATCTCATTGAGAGAGGAAATGGTTCTCTTACCTTGTCTTCTGGTAATAATCTACTTCTAGAAAAATCTCGTTTATAATACCAGTTATAATGACAGGATTGGTTGGCTGAATAGACATGCTGTCATCATATCGCACACATTCCTCCTGCAAAGTGAGCTAACATTTAGGAATGATTTCAGAAGGGTTTGTAAATGGAGGGAGTCTTTCCCTACCTCTTCATCCTGGGGAATGACATATGCAAGTTCTCTGTCACAAAGCAGTTTCATGGAAGTATTTATTAACGAAGTATTGACATGGCAATTCTTGCAGAAGCAAACTCGTGTTCTGTTGTAAACGCAGAACAACCTGGTATACATCTCATATTGGTTCTTTACATACGCAGAAAAAAAAAAACAACAAACAAGCAACCCTTAAAATGTTGCATAAGCATATCAAAATATAGCTGCAGTTAAAAATCACAGAAACAAACAATTTCACTCACTGAAAAATTCATTAAAAAAAATCCCCGCAGTTGTCATAGCATATGGTTTAATGAATTGGTTCTTTTCCTTTAATTTAAAATCAAGCATGAGATGCATAATAAAATGGAGATGGTTATACATTTTATTGCTATGTTAAGGTTAAGAAATAAATATGCAAATAAGGAATTTCAAATTGCTTTAGAGACCACGCAAGCAGGCAAGATTTATAAATATGAAAGGAAGACAGCCCTGGTGAAAACTCATGCGCCTCCACTGACATTCTTAATAAATATGTATTTTTAGAAACACATTTATACCTGTTAACCCTTTGGGATCCATACAGTACAATTACATCTGTTTCCACATTCATTTTTTCAATTCTGCCTTATCAGGAGTTTTCAACAGGTTCCTTAATTTCAAGAATTACCCTAAACTGTTGGGTTGTGTGACTCTTCTCTTCACTTTAAGATGAATTTAACATTTACCACTACTTCAATCTGCTTGATTTTCCGTTTTGTGCCATTTCTCCCTCCTCCACGCTGTTCATTGCTTCTGTTATTGTTTACAAATCCTGGCTTTGTGCTGACTGCAACTGAAATCCAGAAAGGATCATCCTGTTCCCAAAAACGGCAAGCTCCGAATCCTGCCCTGAGGATCAATCCATCAATCCCTAACAGAGGTTTTAGCACAGACTCTCCCCTAGACCTCCCCTAGCCATTACACATGGGGAGGGTTTGTCTTACCTAGAGCAAACAAGCACAATGAGGAAAAGCTTCGTTTTAAACCCTAGGCAATGAATTCTAAAGCTGCAAGAAACTCCATGTCTTACTCTTTGCTCTTTTACTTCTTGAGCGACTTCCCAAACGTACCAGTTGTTTTCAACCTGGTTTTAGCCTGCACTTCCAGGAATTCATCCTCTCCTCCTATCCACCGTTCCCCTTTCATAACCCTTCACCTTTCTGAAGTCCCAAAGGGATATTTTTAAGTTGGATGAAAACTAATGACCAAGTACTGAGGAAGATGGAAACTAGAGCCCTCTAACTTGGAAGATGAGACAGCACCAGGAGCTCAGTCATCTGCCCAAGCGGTTGGCACATGGGTGCTGTCTGGCCACGCACAAATTCCACATTAGCCACAGCTGCCTCTTCCCAAGGCATCAGGGCACGTGAGGTAGCTGTCAGTGCTTATAAAGGCTGAACAGGGACAAAAATCGCAGCGGACACAAAGAAAGCTTGAAATTATATTTACCGCAGTGCATGTGGAGATCAGACAGAGGAAGAGAGGACCCAAATCTCCTGGACACCAGGCTTTATTAATTATTTTTTTCACAGAAAAACTCATTTCTAATTGGATTCTACACATTTAACGAAGAGTACACTGTGGCTACTCCTTTTCTCCACAATTATATTATGAGTTACTAAATACCAGGGTCTTTTTTTTCTGTAGAAAAAAATAATCCAGTGAAATTTAAGATATCTTTGAGTGCTTGCTGAGCTTTTCCCATTTTTATTTGCGCTACAACTAGCTTACTAGCATGAAAATCCTGGACTGTACTATCTGGCTTTATAACATGATAGAATAGTAAAATCCCAGCTTTGTGCTTCCAAGCAGACACACCTGCCAGTGTGGGTGGTAAAATCTACTTCTCTCTTAATTGATTTTGTGGGATTTCTTAAATACAGAAAGGAAAACAATCATGGTGGGAGGCTGAGATGTTTCCATGTAACTGGAATCAGTGTAAGTAAGTAAGTAAGAAGTAAGAATCTACAAAGCAAACATCCCATCTAAAAAAAAAAAAAAAAAAGAAGGCGATCATAGTGAGGAAGATAAGACAAAAAGGAGTGATAGTAACAGGACCTGCACCAAGAGAGACTGAAAACAAGCTACATATAATCATCACAACTCCAAGGCTTTCAGCACTAAAGCACCTGCTGTGGACTCACAGCAAGGAGCTTTTCTCCTTTCCATAATTCTCTAAAACAGGACAGGCAGTAATTTAAGCACCAAAAAAAAAAAATACCTGGGGACCAACCATCTATCTTCCTTTCCACCTATGAAAATTATTCACACCTTTTCTACTCTGCACACTTTCGCCCCAAGTCCTTAGGTATGTCACAGTCTATATTGCTTTTTGCACTGATGACTTGATATTAAATGGTACCTTAATTCTGCATTTTCGGTTTTCCTGTTGGTTGGGCTGGGGACGTGAGAGGTCATATGTACTCAAACATCTTCTCAGAAACTCCCAGCTACCAACTTCTGTGCTCAGAAAGTACCTGGGACGCAGACAAGCAGATCCAACCCTCCAACAGAACATTTTTGAGTAATGAGCGTGCCTTGGCTATAACATCAATCAAGTCATGCTTTGACACAAACAGTCTGCCAAATCTCAAACCTCTCTACTTTGATTAAGGTCATCAAGAAGGCAGACCCACTCCTGAAAGCAAATACAAAAAATCTCTGTTGATAAAGTCTGCAGCTGACAGGAAAGAAAGATTAAAAAACAGGTGGAGTGTTAACGATAACAGCTCAACACAGCTTTCTGGAGCATAGAGATGGGCTGACAAACATGAGTTTCAGTACTGCTAGACCAGCTTACTTGCCACACAACCAGGAATACACCCCACACTCAGGGGGAAGGATTGCACCTGAGAGGTGTTAACTCAGGATCAAGCTTTGGGACTGCAGGGAGCATCCAGCTGAGTGGGACCAATTGCTTCAGAAGACAGGACCTGCTGGGGAAGCATCACTACACAGCAGCCAATACACCTCACTGCCAGTTCCCACAAGGGCAACACAGGAGTTCTTCACAAGCAAGGATGCAATCATAGTCTCGTGAGAAGAAGCCTGTCGTGGAGAGTAGAGGAGAAAGTCCCATCCTGAAGCCTGCTGCTAGAGGAAAGGTACACAGAGGCCCTGGGATGCCACTCCAGCTGCCGGCTGCTGTGGGTGTTTGCAGTTTACAGGTTGTATGTACCATGTCACACAATCAAAGTGAGGAAGTCAATGAAGCCATTTTTAAACAACTTGAGGAAGCCTCTGGATCAGACCCTCATTCTCATAGGGGATGATAACTGCCCTGATATCTGCTAGAAGGGCAAGATGGCAGGACACAAGTAGTTGAGAAGGTTTTTTTTGAGGGCGTCAGTGACGACTTGTTGATACGGGTACAGAATGGGCTAACTAGACATGATGGACAGCTGGATCTGCTGTTCACTAACAAGGGAACAATTAGGTTGGCATGTGATAATCAATGGTGGTATTGGCTGTTGTGACACTGAAACAGGGTTCAAGATCCTGAAGGGAGCGGAAAAACAAAGTACAGACCCTCGGCCTGAGAAAATAATGGAGTGAGTCCTCTTGGAACACACTTCTGGGCACGTGAAGGAACAGGTGATTAGAAAGAGTCAGCATGGGTTTACCAGCAGTAGATGCTGCTGGACCAACCTGATTGTGCAACCTCAGGATCCAGAGAAGCAGCAGATGAGTGAGCATAACATCAGGAAAGGGGCAGAAACTAAGAGGTTTGTGTGTAAAAAAAATTTAATGGCATTATTAGTCTTGCTTTTCCTACAACTAATAATAACTGGACTCTTAATATTTCAATTACATTAAGAATAAACACTTGGCTTTAGGTACGTGCTTATTTGCTTACTTATATGCTTCCTCTTTGCCCATAAACAAGATTTTCAGGATAACAGAACGTCAAACCGTTTCATCCCCAGTCAACAGTGGCCACTGGATCCATAGTACTCTTGTTTGAGTTGCTGGAGTTGTGGATTCCCATGTCCACCTTTGTATGCCTTAGCTTTGTAAGAAGCACAAGGAAGTTTGTCTTTTAAAGGCAAAAATTTACCATTTCTGTACAGGATCTATTAGATACAGTACATATGTCTTGCAGATGCAGATGATAAATACGTACTGCATATTTATGTATGAATAATATAATTTTGTGTAAATGAAAACCAGCCTTTCACATATTCACAGAGTGTCCTTCTGGACTCCCAGCTGAATAGGAATGCCTTGTGCCCAGGAACTGGGCCACCTGACCTGCCATCTGTGAGGGCAGGCCAGGGAAGAGGGTAACCAAAGTCAAAAAGGAAAATAACAAATTTATAATCTTATGGAATAAGGTTTGGTCATAGCCCCCACCCCTCCCACATCTAACTCCAAGAAAAAGGGAGAAAGAGACAGGACTGTCAAGGAATTGAGGCAACATGGGCACCCAGCAATACAACTGAAGCCAATCTGGGGTCACAAGGTGGAAACCCCTGAGTCCAGCCTGTGCTGCACTGCCCCTGTGGGCAAAGCTCCTTGCTTGGCTTGCCATGTACGTCTGCTCCTCCATGGCCCCCACTCAGGCACCCCCAGAGTCTCCTATGAGGACAGGCTGAGAGAGTTGGGGTTGTTCAGCCTGGAGAAGAGAAGGCTCCGAGGAGACCTTATAGCAGGCTTCCAGTACCTAAGGGGGCCTACCGATGCCCCCCGCTACAGGGGGCCTCCCTGGGGAGGGACTCTTTATCCAGGAGTAGAGCAATAGGATGAGGGGTAACTGTTCTAAACTGAAAGAGGGGAGATTTCAATTAGATATTAGGAAGAAATTCTTTACTGTGAGGGTGGTGAGGCACTGGAACAGGTTGCCCAGGGAAGTTGTGGATGCCCCATCCCTGGAAGTGTTCAAGGCCAGGCTGGATGGGGCTTTGAGCAGCCTGGTGTAGTGGGAGGTGTCCCAGCCCAGGGCAGGGGGGTTGGAACTAGATGATCTTTAAGGTCCCTTCCAACTCTATAACCATTCTATGATTCTATTATTCCCCAGCTTCACCCTTTTCCGAGAGCAGCACAGTGTGCAGCCTGCCCTTGCAGCAGAAGGATCTTCTCCCTGGCTCAGAGCGCAGCTGCCGGCACCCAGCCCACAAGCAGCTCTCCCCTGCCGCCCAGGTCCGGTCCTGCCAGCAGAAGATACACTATTCATTTTTGTTGTTGTTGTTTAAAACACAGAAATGAAACCAAACATTATTGCAAAATAATTTATCAGCATGAGAAAAGAGTGGGTATCTTTTGAGTATACACTGACAAAAAGCACAGAGAATCCTCCAATGCAGGTGGTTCACAGTCACCCAGTTTCAGCATATGCATGGACTACACCCAAAACCAGAAAGGATGTAATGTGCAGATTAGCCTTTTATCCAGGTGTCACAAGCCTCTGAATAATTCCACCTGATGCGATCGGGTCCTACTTCTCATACACGGCTTCCTGAATAGCTGACAGTCCCACCAATAGAGCCACTGCCATTGTGAGACTGTAGAAGCGCAAGCACAGATGCAGTTCTCCAAAACACCCTTATCTATTTGCTTTTTGAGCAAAACAATTTCTCATAAGAATATGCTGGTTTATGTATTTCAAGACTCTGATCGTTCTCCTCCTCCTGCCTGTTACCCAGGGAGACTATACGATGGCATGGTCACCATGGAAACAGTGGACAAACTTAAGATGTTTTCATTGCTGTAGATAAAAGCCATCTGCATTATTTTTTTCATTTCTGTTTCTCACACCACCAGCGCAGGCTCCCAAGCCAAACCCTAGCAGCTGTGGTGCTGTGTAGCAGCCAGGAAGCCTGTCCCGCTCCCAAAGCCTGATCCCCACCACGGTGTCCCTGTGCCCGCTGGTGGGGAACAAGGCAAACCACCTACAGGTCATAACAAAATGTGATTGCAGCAGCAGCCGCCTGCCCTCCTTCCTCCCCCACCACACAACAGTCTACTTGGAAGACATTTTTCTGAAATTTTTTCTGACCTCATTCCAACAGGGAAGAAGCACATCATTTGCCTAAACACAGAAAAAAGGGTTGGAGAGAGTTTGTGTAGGTTTATGCAGAATATATTCCAACTCAGATTTTGATTCTTTAACTATGGTTCTGGGTTATTTAAAAAGAACATTTTTTTCTCCCAGATTGACTCATTTCCATTCCCACACATTCATTCAAAATGTAGCCCCTTACTGGCTCCACAGGCTTCTAAGCTTTACTTCCGAGAACTTCTGTCACAGATGTGCTTTACTGTCCCAAAGATACCACTAACAGGCTGCCCAGGGAGGTGGTGGAATCGCCATCCCTGGAGGTATTCAAGAGACAGGCAGACGTGGTGCTTAGGGACATGGTTTAGTAGTGGACTTGGCAGTGTTAGGCTGATGGTTGGACCTGATGATCTGGAAGGTCCCTTCCAGCCTAGGCGATGCTATGATCTTATACACAGCGAGGACAGATCTTACTCAAACACGCCCTATCTTCAATCGAATAATTTTAATACTAAATATCACCAAGGAAAAATTTGCCCACATAAACAGGGAAGTTCGGACCTCTACCCTGATATAATTTGGGTTACAGTGTATCTGTTCAGCTTTTTACTAATACAGCATTTCAAGGCTGGGACCCAGCCTTGAAAATTCAGAGTGGAATAATCACAGAATCACCGAATGGTCGGGGTTGGAAGGGACCTCTGGAGATCATCTAGTCCAACCCCCCTGCCAGAGCAGGGTCACCCAGAGCAGGCTGCACAGGAAGGCGTCCAGGCGGGTTCTGAATGTCTCCAGAGACGGAGACTCCACCACCTCTCTGGGCAGCCTGTTCCAGTGCTCTGCCACCCTCAAAGTAAAGAGGTTCCTCCTCATGTTTAGATGGAACTTCCGATGTTGAAGTTTGTGCCTGTTACCTCTTGTCCTGTCACTGGGCACCACTGAAAAGGACCTGGCCCCATCCTCCTGACACCCACCCTTTAAGTAGTTATAGTCCCCCCTCAGTCATCTTTTTTCCAGACTGATCATTTCAATTTTAATTTTTCCAGACTAATAATTTCAATTCCATTTTTTTCTGATTTAGGAATCAGCACATCACCATGAAAGGTCTTGTCCATGGGTATTTGGCATTATTGATGCCATCTCTGTGTTTATTCAGGTATAGCTGATCAGAAGTTTATAAATAATTCTTTTCATGATACATGAGGTGGAAATTCAGTGAGCGCTCTTAAAGCTGTGCTGTCTCTCTGTGGCTAAAAAATAAAAACCTTTTTTTTTCTCTGCAGTAGGCTGAGATGACTGAATACAACCAGAAAGATCTATTAATTAAGCATCAAATTAAGTTTCTGCAGTGTTTTCCAGACAACAACTGGATGTTCTATTATGCATAATTTATTTGCTAGAGGTTGAGTTTTGGGTTGCTGATCTCGCAGGATTTTGGTTTTTTGTTCCTTATCAGAACCAGAACTTTAGGAAGTTTCTGTTTTCCTAATCATTAAGCTGAATTTGAGACATTGTTACATGAACATACCCTTTCCATGTATTAAAAAATTACATTATTGTAAAAAGCCAATTTCTTCACAATGGCATTTCAATTAAGATGACAGACATCTCAGAGGATGCTGCTTAATTTCAGTAATCACTTGTAATTCTGTTTTTAATCTTTCAGTGGTAGAAACGTACTGTTTAACATTACGTGCCTGTTACCTGCTTATGCTGTCTGTAGCCTATAAATCCTCTGACTCCTATCAAAACAATGGTATGAAATCATTTTCTTATTGGATTTTGTTAAAGTTGGGAATTTCCTACCAAATCAACACCTGTCTGTAAGTTAAAGAGACAGTCACCGAGCGGGGCAGCTGCTGTTTTGGAAAGCAGGAGCTTCTTCCCTGCTTGTTTACAGCCAATTCTACCCTGCGCAGCCGTCTCCAACACAATCCTGCCCCAGGCTGTGATCAGGTCAGTTCTTAAGCAACTCTTCAATAAAATAAATAGACTTTCTTCTTCTTTCATGTTAAGGTTGTTTTTCCAAATGCCGCATCATTCTTATTGATTTTGGGGGTTTGTTTTTTTTTTGTTTTTAAACTCTGAATCCTTCTCAGCTTCTTGGCTGAACGGATAAACCGGGACTCAGTATGCTCTTGGAGTAGCGGTCTTAATGTTCAATTAAGAATAGCATAAAGTGTTCCTGTTACCGCTGGATATTCTCATATGCTCAAGACTCACAGATGTTTGTTCAGCCATCAAGTGATCCCCAAATGCATCTTCAAGCTGCCACATCCGTCGTCGTTATACCCAATATCCCACTGATATTGTACACAAAGCATGCATACCATTAGCTGAATTAAGAGCATAAGTAAGTTGCTGTTAGTTCATTGCAGATCCCAACTTCAAAACATAACTGATTTAAGTTTAAAATTTATTAGGCTTTCAAGCCAGTGAGACAGCCTGAAATCAGCTGACAGCCGAGAACTAGCTAGCTTCAAGAAAAGTCGATATAAGCTATGGAGAAAAGATAACTAATATTACTATTATAAACTAATATTTATGGGTTTTTTTTCCAAAATGGATGGTTTGCAAACTTTCTGTCAAAATTTGCTACTTCCATATCCTTTTGTTTAAATAAATGGAGGCAAACAAAGGAAAAATTAAAGCTCTGGTATGATGAAGGAGCATTTTCATTGAGATGAAGAATCCACCAGCGGTAGATGCAGGACACTGGATGTTTTGTGTTTCCTTACCAGCCTCATAAGAATGCAGCAGTCAAAAAAGACAGCAGTAGGAAAATAGCTGCAAGCCATTAGCGGGTTTTGGTCAGTGTGAGACTTTAGTCCCTGCAGGCTCCTGAAAGAGCGTGTCTCTCTCAAGCAGGCAGAGATCAGAAAGAGGAAAACGAGAGTCTACATAAGACGTTACAGTCTTTCCTCCAGGAAGACTTCTGTCTTTAAGCCGTCCTTAAGAAGATCAGTCCTCCTGCAGTGTTATCTATCCAACATTTTTGATTGTTTTTAATTTCTCTAGCGTAGTAGCTGGAAGCAGGGACATTGATCATCCTTTTTGCAGACAGAACACTATAATTGTTACCATCCTCATTAATCCAACCTATAAACTCACTAAGTGAAGGTAGCCTATACAGGCCACAGTAGGTGGTCATGCCTAATAAGTTTAAATATCTCCTTCCATTTATCTTATCAAAGGTGAAATCAGGAGGCATTTTGTCACAATTTGCAAGTGTCCATAGGGAAGAATGGATTTATTTTTAGAGACCAATCCACCAGCCAGAGTTTAATGAAATCTAGTGGCTGCATGTTGCATAATAATATAATATGGAGCTTTTCCAGGCTCCCTTATGTATTGTATGGAGCTGTAGCAGACAGCACACAAGCTTACGACTCCCTCAGTGCAACAGAAGCAATATGAAGATTTGAAATTGAAGCATTTATGATGAGATTTAGTTTGTGATTTGAAATTCTAGCTGTCATTTGAAGTATAATAATTTCTCACTCCTCAATAAAACTTCTCTACTACTGTAGAGAGAAGGAACGATTTGTTTTACAAATAGTCTTTGGGATATAGACTAAATCAAGGCAGTTAAATGCTTTCTCTCCAAATTGTTTTACTGCAAGTCAAAGCTGTATGCGGAAGGGCCGGCCGTGGAGAAGCGGTGTATGGGAGGACTGATGTTCCATTTTGAAAGTTGGGTGAGGTGCAGAGCGCCAGCGAGCAGAGCAGGATGGGATGAGCACAGAGGCCAGGGAAAAGAGGTGACAACAGAACAGTAGGGGTTGAAAGAGACCTGTAGAGATCACCTAGTCCAACCCCCCTGCTAAAGCAGGTAAAGGAGGAAGAAATATCTGAGGAACTATCTTTAGGAAAGGAGAGGTAAACCAGGCAACTGTAAAAGTCAAGGACACCATAAGCAAGCAAGTCCAGGTAAGACGATGTTCACGGAAAGCGAGATGCACTGCAGCGGAGGGCCTTGCAGCAGGGTGCTTGAGAAGAGCTGTTGCCAATGACATGGCTGGGTGAATACTGTTCTTTAACAGACCTCTGCCTCATTTTGTAACCAAAGAAGACATCCATCAACACCACAAGTAGTTCTGGGAAAGCAAAGGGCGAGGATGAGAAAGAATAATTCATTAGTATCACATACAACATTAATAACTAGTAAGAGATACGTAAACATTAATACTACTTTGGCACTTAAGTACATATGCTAAGCAGCTGGGGGGGAGGAGGGGTGACACACGACACGACACCGCAAAAACCCCACAAGTTATATTTGAGTGCTCTTTTTCAACATACATATGTTTGTTGTCACTTTATTCTGATAGCAAAATCGAGTGCTTTTAGCCAACCAACAGTTTTTTTCTGTGATCTTTTATCAGAGTGTATTTATTGCGGTACCTCAGACCAAGCAAGCCCAAAACCTATCTCCTCCCTTCTATTCTTCCCAAAGAGTTGGAGTTTATCTTCTACTACACCCAAGAGCAGGATCTGTTGAAACAGTTGCAGCACTTAGTTGAAAGAAAAAAAAAAAAAAAAAAAAAAAAAAAGTCTTTTTAATTACAGAGTAGCTCTCTAAACCAACACTCCTGGAGCTGCCCATGTCTCCACAGACATCTCAGTTCTCAGGACAATCTTTATCTAGTTTACAAACACGCTTTCAGAAGTCTTCTAAGGATAGGTAGCTCTACGCATCTTGCAATAACAGTGCCATTACTTTTAGTGATAATGCAGGCTTGTGAGTTAAAAGGACAGTCAAGCCTTTAATCCTTTAAAATTACAAGATGAAAGAGAGGATTGAAGCAATATTTTCAAAAATGTCAAAGTGATTCACATGTCTAGTTCTCTCCAGAAATTTTGAGAACGTATGCTTTAAAGTTGCTTAACAACTTATTTTAAGGGACCCAAATCTCTAAATAACAATAAGTATGCTCCAATTATGTAAAAATGAAGTAAGAGAGCATGATCAGAACTGATTCTTAAAAACATCTAGATTAAAGAAATCAGAAGATAGAGGAACAGAAGTGGTCAGGTTTTTCCAAAATCTCAGTACAGAGCAGCATGTAGATGTTTCTATAACTGGATCTCACACATCTGATAGAAATGTAAGTTGTTTAGAAGCAAAAGGGGGTTTTTGTTTGTTTGGTTAGGTTTTTTTTTATATTTGGAATGTATATTTTATATTTGGAAAAATTATAAAGCTACATTAAATTATAACCAAGTCATTGCTGAATAGCAAATAACAAGGGAGACAGAGATGTCTGGAGAAACAAACAGACAAGAAAACCTCAAAAAGCAAAACAAGACGCTTCTTATTCTTTTGTAAAACTTCTTTCTCTTGATTTGTTGATTTACTCCGCCCTCCTAACAGGGGAGTAATCAGAATTTCAGATCGTAGGGCACGTAGCCTTCCCTCATGCCATCTGCAAGCTCCTACGGCCTACTTCTCCTGTAAACCATCATGTAGGAGCTTCATCCTTCACCTCAACATTCCTATTCCTGCCTGACGCGGGAGACAGTCTGGTTGGTCTCTTAGAGATTTTTCCCTTCCAACAGACGTGCAAGTATTTCTTTACTACACTAAACGTTAGCCCCTGCGCTGGACCAGTTACTAAGCAACTCCTTGCTGCAATCAAAGTCTAAATTCTTGCCTTCCCTTTTGGTGGCTCTTTGGGTTTATGCAGCAGCAAGGAACGCATCTTTCACTGAATTTTACAGTTTGTATCACTGTAAATAAAAAACCCACACGATGCAAACATTTTAGCAGACTAATTGTACTTAGTTTATCACTGGCTCTTGACTGAGACCAGATGTGACGATAATCAACAACTTTGGGGTGCCAGCAGTATTGAGACAGTTGTAGGCCTTCTACAGAGAACAGGAACTCCCTAAATCTTACTACTTGACTACAACCCACACAGAATCAAGGCTGAGAAGAAAGTAGTTAGTTATCAATTGCCCAACATATTGCCTTTTTCCTTCAGTGTCTCGAGGGAAAGCTGTTGTTTTATATACAAAAGTAAAATGTATATATACAGGTCTTTTCTCCCACACATTTCTAGCTAGTTTAAGAATCTGGTTAGATCTTACCAGGCTGGCATCCAGGCTACAGGCTCTGTATGCCACAAAGTTTATGTCTATTCACTTTTGCAACTTAACTTCATCGGATCAAACAAAAATTTTACTAGGTCTACAGGCCAGCTACTAAAAGGAAATCACATCTTAATGCTATGTGAAAGCCACATAAACCGAAAAGACATTTGCTTTTTATCTCTCACAGGAAATCAACAAAGATAATTAGGTAATCACCACTGCTATTTAAACAAATTGAAAACAAAGTAAACCCCACCAATCTCATCCAATCCCCATAATTCTTACATTCTAGTAAGAATGTCATGTCTTTTCACATGACAGAATAGTGAATTTTAATAAGTTTCATATTCGGTTGATTTTATAATCAATAGAAAAATTTAAATAGAAAAATTTAAAACTTTAACACACAGAAATAATACTCTAGATCATACCTAAACTAGTTTAGAATTGCAGGACTAAAGGGCCACATGAGATTATCTACTTAATCCCCAGTCAGCGTATATTCTCAGCTTGATAAATATTCTTGCACAGAGATTTTAGAGGAATAAAAGGAACCCTATTTCATATATACATGAACAAGCACGAGACAAGTCTGTTAGTTTGTTTTGTCTTTTTCCCCACCATTCTCCACAATGTAATTTAAAGCTTTTTGCCTGAGCTATTTTTAAATGTTTCACTTCATTGCTTCCACTTATTTCCATTAAGCAAAAATTTTCTTTTCTCTGTTTAATCCAATTATTAAACAAATGTTAAAATAAAAGGCTAGTCAGGGGATTAGGATGGCAGAAAAAAGACCGTTCAGCACTTTTTGTTTCCTGTCTAAATTGCCATTTGTATCACGTTTCTATCACTGATCGCACAGGTCACGTTAGGTCTAACTAAGGTAAGATTTCTGCTTTTTAGAACAAACCGGTCTGCATTATTCCTGATTTTCATCATCTTTCGTTCCAAAAGCTGCTCCACTTTCTCAGGAGGAAGGCGCGTCGCCTATGTTTTTTTGGGGTACCAAGACAACTGCTGGACTTCATAGAGTGCTATCGAACTCTTTTAGCTGGACCATATAGGCTGGGATCATGCCTGTCCTGAACGCGTGCAACCAAGGAGCAAGATTTCACCCACAGCCTAGACCTCACCTTGTAGGAGGGAGCAGAACGAGAGACAGTGTGGCTAGCACACCACCATAGCAGGGAGACAGCACAGCTTCTGCTTGTTAAGGCACCAGGCAGCAAGGCATCAGGACTGGAGGGGCAGTAACTTGTCTCTGAAACAGGGACCTCAACACTGGGAATGACAGTAAATCATGTATTCTTACAGATCTTTGGGAGAAGTACCCAGCTCCATTCCACACATAGTTTCCCGCATAGGCTTAATTTAGCCTTATATAAATTACCATCTGCAAGACGCCCCTAAATATTTTTTTTTTTTTGTCTTTGCAGCTTTCCGCATATAGTTCATTCTGGGCAATGCACTGACTAGCTATGCAAACATTTTTCCATCACATTTATTAGCTGGTATTGTTTCAGAATCAGTGCTAGTTTGTTTTCCAAGTACATCATTGCACCGCAGCGTGATTTAAGAGCTAAATTGTCATACTCGAGACCAAGATTTTAAATCCTAGCTCTACTCCTGAGTTACTGGATTATTTTACACAAATTGCTCAATTGCCAGCGCTTCTACTTCCCCACCTTAAATCCTGTTATCAGCAAGACTGGGCTCTCTCCTTAAGGCTATGAGATACATAGCTGATAACTATGAGTCCTTCTAAAACCTTTGCAGATTCATATGTATTTTTCTAGTTAAAATTTGAATGCAGAGTTTAGTAACACAGATTAGGTGAGGAGAATTCTGAGCCATTGCCAGGCTCCCCCTATTCCCAGTTAGGTGCTTTGTATATTTTGTGTCAGCCTCCTCTGCCCTGGCCTAAGCGTCCGCATAACCTCTTACATGCTAGTTTTATCAAGGACACAGGTGATAAGGAAAAGTCTCGTTCACTGTTTCAATACGATTAGTTAAATGTAGGAATTATTTTCCAGGAGGTAGAGAAGTCTGGGAGGAAGGAGATATTCCACAGAGATCATCTTCACAGAAGTAGCTAATAAATTGCTTTATCAATGCTAAGAGGCTAACAAAAACTGTTAGTACAGCAAAGATAAACGCAAATGTAGAAAATAATTTTTTGTCTGCATAGGACGTAATGAGTTTACTGGGAATACGAGGGGCTTTTGCATGTTCACTGTAAGTGACCCAAGAACCTCAAGTAGCACGTCAGTAAAATCACTAAAGAAATCAATAGACACAAAAAACTTCAAGGTCTTTTGCATCTTATGGCTTTCTTTGCTTATATAGTGTCTCAAAATGGGATTAAAGATGATGCTCAGTAAATGACAACAAATAGTTGATCTTAGTTCATCTCCTAGACAAAAACAATCCAAAATGGCGAGAAATTTGTAATGTTATTTTTGACAGTGCCACCCCACACATACGGAGGCGCATTCTATAAAAGAAAAAGATCTATTAAAAAGCTGAGGCAAAAGATACGTTGTTTTGAAAGACAGGTTATCAAACTGTTTTCTTAAGTATTCCATAAATTGCTAGTCTGAACTAAAGTTACTTGTTGCTAAGATCTCAGCGCTGACAGCCTAAAATCAGAATTTGCAGACGAACTCCTTGAGTACCAGATCCCAAATGTCACTCAGCTGGGAAAATGACAGTACGCAGGACGCAGAGGCAGGGCTTTTTTAGCAAGTTTCAAAATTAAATAAAGCCTCAGAAGATTTAGTCTGCAAGTGTATAACAGAGATAATTTCTGGTCTGAAGTAATATAGCCAACATACACGCACTGTTTTAAATAGCAGATGAACAGATATGCCTTCTCACTATGAAGGATATGACTGGGTTTCAAGAAGAACTAAGTAGTCTATTCCCTGTCTTATTACCATAAATACATCAAAAATCCACGTGCACTTGTACCGATATGGGTCTACACATGCCATTTGTTTCACCATGAAACCATCTGATAGCAGAGCCCTGCTAAGTCCTCCCCTGAATTACAGACTCCAGTCAAACACATTTTCAGTTGATCTTCTGACACTTCATCTTTATTAGGTTTGAAATAATACATAAGCCCATCACAACCAAGATCCAACTGATCAAAAATTAGCATTTTGTTTGGTTGGTTTATGCAGGGGAAAAAAAAAAGAAAAAAAAAAAAAAAAGAGTAGTCCTCCTCACTCAATAACTTAGTTTGGCTAACCTTCTGTGGGCTCCCGTTAAAATCATGGGCCTCTATTTTAATTCAGTAAGAACCAATGCAAATTTTACACTTTCAGATCTATAGATGTAGGATAAATTACTCTGCTAGGAAGAAAAGAAAAAAGGGGCCGGGGGCAGGTGCTGATCTGTTTTCAGCTGATGATGCATTGTATACTTAATAAAAAAAGCTAGCACCATAGCGTAATATACAAGGAAGAGTACTGTCCATAAGACAACCGGAGCAGTCCTTCTGCTCTCTGTGGCACTAGCAAGGCTTTTACCAGCGTGTCCAGTTGTGGCTGCTAAAACTAAAGAAATACTCAGGCTCTCCACAGTTGGCTGTTGGGCGGGTAATGGGACCAAGCAAAAGACTAAAAAGTACAGCTTGTAAGGAAAGGTTAAAGGAGTTGTGACAGTTTGCTCTGCAAAGTGAAAGTTGGTAATCGTTCATCAGAGTCTTTCAAGTATCCAAGTGGTAAATTAAAGGAGCTTGGGTATTATTTTCTCCTCCACGTCTGCTGGCAGTAAAGTATGGGCTAGCACCACAGACTTAAGGTAGAAAAAGTTTCCCGTGCCCAACACTGAAAGCTAGGATATATGACTAGAAGAGGATTTGAATCTCCATCACGGGAGGTTTTTAAGAATAGGTTAGACAAACACTTATGAGAAGTGACAGTTACAATCGATCCATTTATATTTGGACAGGTATATGGAAAACACAGCCTCTCAAAGTCCCTTCTAGCTCTCTTCTCTCCAATTTGCCTGTCAAGGATTTGCAGAGTTTACATCACCAGCATAACTTGAACATCTCACATTTTTCCCACGCCACAGCCAGCTTAATGGCAAAGCGTACGCAGCTTTCAGGAAATTATTACCCAGGGAAATTGGGATAAGAGACAATGAATGGCAGAACTAAGATTCACCAACCAAAGGAGCAGGCGGCAGTATTGTACTGCACCTTGTTTCACCATCCGCAGTTTATAACCCACAGCAAATTACCTTGTGACCCCAACAGTAACAAAAAGGTGAAGGAAAACATTTAAGATCTGCAAAGATGTGACAGGGTATTAAAAAGCTGCCTTCTTCACCGAATCCCAGCTGCATGCCCACAGCACTACAGGCAGATGTAGAGAAACACTGATGCAACGCTACAGGAGCCCAGTAAGTGTTTTGAGCACGGGCCAGGACTGGAAACCAGTGAGAACCGTGAGGCTCAGCTTACCAGCGACTGACCTTCAAACCTTGACAGATTTGGCCAGTATCGAAGTCTCTCAGGGACAAACATCAACAAAAAGCAAAAACAACAGGAATGAGAGCAGCCAGGATCTGAAGAAATTTTACAGGAAGAGGCGCAACAAGGATTCTTTATATTAAAAAAGCCAGCATGTAGAAAAGCCATATGTTGACGTAACATTAAACACATTTCTGAGCAAAGCAGTAGGTGTAACACAATATTTTTGTTAGTCATTGTATGCAGTTTCCTTTTCACAAGCATTATAGCTACCAGAGAGCCGCGTTGCTTCTGATCAGATCAGGGCAGATGAACCTCTGCTTTAATTTGAATTGGGTCAAACCAGATGAATTGATGGTGACTCATTTCAGAGAATATAGCTTAGCAAAGTAATACGAAAAGCTGGCAGAATTTATTCTCCCATCTGAGGTAGTATTATTACTAGGAGTTAGAAAGTCTCCTTCACTTGCACTTTACTGAAAGCACGCAATCTTTCTTGTGACTATGCTGTCCCAGTTTTCAGGTATTGTCATCCTGCTGCATGGGGCGACACTTGGAATCGTTTCAAAGCTGAAATCCAGGGAAACCAAATCCTGGTTTTGAAACACTGAGTGGTCGGAGGACTCAATACTGTTATCCAGCATTTATAGTGGCCTCTGCAGAAAACTCCTAAAGTATATTCAGTTCGCTGCTAATTAAAAAAGCCGATTATCATTTCAGGGACATGCTGACAATGTCAGAAATAGTTCTCTTTACTGGTTTAAAGGTATCTATGCATGCTTTCATAGTTTGTTTTTGGTTTTGTTTTGTTTTTTTAATCTGTTATGTGCAAAATCCTGCTGGTGTTCAATATTTGAGTTGTTTAGTCAGTGGCATGAAACATCGTTCAGCTTTAGAAAGCATTCTCTAGACATCATATTTTATCAGGCATCAGGCTCAGCGGGAGCACTAGACCCACAAAGGCTTTTGTATTGATAACGTATGGAGATAAAAAAGTCACTGCGTCAGTCTGCGGGCTGATACCAGAGCAGCGATAAAACTTTAGAAGCAGGGAAGGGAGAGTGGGCGAGAGCACTGGAGTCTGACACTTGGCTACTAGCATGAGCACCAAAGGCGGTTGCTCTGCCCCTCGCTGGCCCTTCGCAAACAGCTGAGAGAGCACTTCAGCTCTTCCTGTTGATGGTCTGGCTTCTTACCAGAAACCCACTCTCATCAGCGCTTCAGTCTAAGGCAGGTTAAGAAATGGAGAGGCTGCACCACGGATACTTGCCTCATTCTTCTGACTGTAACGAAGATGGTAATTTCCAACAGCCAGGGGAAATCTTAAATCAGTACAAGCAGATTCATCAAAACACACCTTCCAACTTCTGAACTACTTGCAACGCAAAACTGCCATAAAATCCTAACCACAAACAATCACAAACAGGCTGGCTGCCATTAGATACACGGATACCAATCAGATGCAGCATTTCTTACATCAGCCACAGCGGAAAGAAAGTTCAAAACTTTAAGGATTCCTTATCCTTTGCCAGGTCACCCTTTCCCCTCTAACATTTTAAGAAATAAAAGGAACCCAGCAGTTCAGGGACACAGCTGGTTTCTCCTCCTGTCACAGGAGGTGACCTTATTAGACTGCCACATCAATAATTCTTTGATGCATCTCTGTCCCTACACTGTCCTGATAATAAAGCAAAAACATCAGTAACCACAGAAGCTACAGATAACCACTATGCCATGTTTTATATACTTACAGTACTATTATTTATAAGGTATCACTAATTTCTAGAGCTAAGGCTTTAATGACTGTGATGCTCACCCGGCACTACTGCAGGCCCCTTGCACGGGAACTAATTGCTCATAATATTCTGTGTGCACCTTCATGCCACCGTAACAGTATAGGGCCTCTCTTCACACTGGGGTGAAGGACTTTACTCCTTCAAGATCTTTTCCTTCTCATTTACATCACGATAAGGCAGTCGTAATTCAAGTGAAGTGACTCACACAACATGGAGAGACCACATCTGACCTTACAGTTTCCAGTATACGCTTAAACCATTTCATGTGATTCTGAGAACAGGAGAGAGGGAAAAGAAAGGGATAGCTACTCTTTGTCCTGTCTACTTGATTCAGCACGCAGCTCTACCGCACTCCCATGAATTCTCTTTCCACGACCTCAACGTGAGTTCACACTGAAAGCAATTAATTTTGCCTGTGATTCCTCTGTAAGTTCATTATTACAACAGCTACATGCTTTATATACTTTAATAAATTTGTTTTCACAACGTACCTACAGCAAGAACAAATTATATCATCTTTAACATTAAAACAAGGCCCAGAGAGAAAGGTTAAAGAAAAAAAAAACCAAAACCCCACGCACTTACTACTAATTTTGGGTGCTCAGTCTAAAAGCGCTGAAAACTGCTTTTTCAGAAGACTTGTTTCATGGTACTCTTCCACGTTCAAAGCCCAGCTACTATTAACTTCAGCTGCAGCTGCAAGTCCTCAGTGCCTCTGCAAATCAAACACTGAGGTCTCAAGTCAGCAACCCAGAAAATGAGAGCCACCTGTGAAGAGCCGTGTTCCTCTGCCGTGACTGGCACTGCATTAGCAGAAACGCTTCTTCGCAGCTGTTCAGCTGTGACTAAGGCTAGGCAAGATAGCTGTTTGTTTTGTGGAGGGTTTTTTTTATTATTATTATTATTTATTTTATTTTTAAAGGAAATAGTAAACTATTTACCAACTCAGGTTGAATTCAGTTAATACAGAGCTTGACGAGTGGGAAAGCTCTACCGGTGTCTTCCCTCAGAAGCAGCCCCGGCTGAGGGGTGGAGGAGTACCCGGAGAGCCAGCCCTGCTGCTCCTCGGCTGTCGGCACTGCGGAGACTTTGGCTGGCTCTCTTTGTGGGAGAGGGAATCACCTGCTACCTGCCCGTCCTTTCAAGGAGGAAGCAGGGTGCAAAGAGTTAATTCAAGCTCTTGCAAGTAATTTGTGTTTCCTGCTTGCGAACAACTTCCCGTTTCACCGCAAAGTAGCAGTGGTCTGGGCTGGGGTGGGACATGGAGCAGGAACTTGGACAGCCCTGTTGGCCGCTTGCCTGCGGCAGCGAGGATCCGCCGTACCCAGCAGGGTCTGTGCCAGCTCACGGGTGCGTGGCTTTGCTTCAACACAAAAATGGCACTGGGGCCACCTGAAAGTTGTGAGCTTCAAGAATTTAAGAGCCACAAAAGCTCACGGTCAAGATACAGCAGCAACAAGCTAGTTATGAGCTGCTTACTGGGGGAGCGCCTGTGCTGATCCTCTCCCTACAAGGGGTGTGGGGGGGGAAGTTTGGTTGTAAAGTCTGTAAAAGTCTGTAGAGGTTTTTAGACCACTGTACAATTCCCCCTTATTTTTATTCCAGGTGATGTTCTTTATTTCATGGTTGCCTTCAAAGTACTGCCATGCTTTGATTTTTATTTTTCTTGCATCATTTTTGTTAAGGCCCAAGTCTTTGAGTAAGTAAACTACCCTCATAACCAGGCCATAGGAAAAATTCAAATTGCTCCCTAAGGACAACAGTTTAGTGTTTATTCTTTCAAAATTATGGTTATAGAGGTACGTGACTTGCACTTCCATTATATATAACCTTGCTGCTACTCACTGTATTTATGTCTTGGCTATAAATCTCTTGTCTCTGTCATTAAGTGCTGACCAGTGCCTCTGGCCACATGCAATAAGGAATTACAGTAGTAAAATCTGGCTTACTTCTGGCAACATGCTGAAAGTCAAACTTCTCACAGGAGTTTTCGGTTCAAGTAACTCTTTGAAGCTTATAAAATCAAATGATGCTGCGTACTCTTTGCCCGTTCTATTTCCAATCTCTTTATTAATTCCCTTTGTATTCATAGTTCGATATAACAAAATTCTGTAAATAAGAGTTGCATAAAATATTCAGACTAATGAACAGCAAAGCATTATTTTATGCTAGTAGGCTGCTGTTCTTTACATTAATCGCTTTCATAAAGGACATACTTATTATTTCTCACGTGGCTTTTACTGGAATACAATGAAGTTTTTCCAGTTATAAATGAAAGGTTTACAGTTTGCTTTATTCAACATTTTGTATGATTTTATTTTGTAACTTTTTAAATAGTTTTCAGCTTGCATCCCTCTTGGTAAATTGTCTGGAATGATTTTATTGCCTTATCTTGGTCACCTTGCCTCAACCCCTATTGCTAGGTAGCTGCTGAACCAGTCACCTGCACATTTGAATCTGTCACTTGTTCTTTGTTGCTAGAAACCAGTCTTGCATGTGCGTTTCCTTGTGCCTTTCAACGTTTTACCCCTGTTTATAGGTGCCAGTTGCATTCCCGGTCAGCAAGAATACTGGATGTCCCAGGAATCTGGCTAACTCTGCCTAGTAATATTTGATTTGCTACCAGGGGCTTGATGCTTGCAATCGCATTTTCAGCTGTTGCTGGCTTCAAAGCTTCATTTGCTATAAACAAGGTAGTCCATATATGGTGTGACATGAGCTGTACTGGAAGGCTGCCTTTGCCTTCTGCTGGTGTTTTTCTCTAGCCTACTAATTCTTTCTACAGGCTTTGTTATTCTGCTATGCTCCCACTTACCTATCCCTCTCCATCTGGAGGAGGGGAGAAAAAAAAAAAAACCAACCAAACCACAAACCAACAACAAAAAACCTAAACAAAGCCAAAGCCCAGGTTTTTGGCAGTCCTGACAATTTTTTTTCTGCCTTGTCATGGTGGAAGCTGTGCTGCAAAGAGGATTAGATATGTTCAAGCTCGTGACAAGAAAACTGAGGCCCATTAACTGTAATAGCGCTTGACACCTTCTGTTGTTCATTATGCTGTCAGGTTACAAGCAAGAATTTCCTCAGCCAAACGTTATATTGTCATCTGTGTTTGTATCTAACCCCCCTGAGGCCTCATACGACTAAACTAATGTCATTGCCACTATGGCAGTAGGAAAAGAAGCTAAATGTCCTTCAAAATCTAGGTGTAGCCGCCAAAAGGCATCCAGAAGGTCAAAAAATAGTTGTTTTCTTTGTAAATTGCTTGAAAGCATTCTAAAGGGAAGCATCTAACATTGAGTCTCTTGCCTGTGTGACTGCTAGCTTTTTAACA
Organism: Larus michahellis; assembly: GCF_964199755.1. Lineage (NCBI taxonomy): Eukaryota > Metazoa > Chordata > Aves > Charadriiformes > Laridae > Larus > Larus michahellis. The sequence goes on along the minus strand of NC_133897.1, from coordinate 102,049,281 downwards.
ACTTTCAGTTAGGAACAATTTAATATGAAGTGAAAAATCAGTGAGTCAGTAGCTATGAATGTACCTGTATTTCTGTAGAAGTTATTACACTGTTGATTCCATCTGAAGATCATATGATCTTATTTTAAAGCTTCTGCTTCCCCCAGGCTATCAATTTGGTTTGATTTCTTCTTCCAAAGATGATGCTGTTGTAATATTTCTGCAGGGGTGATGTCCAAATTATATTTTCAAGCAAATCACTTCAAGCCTTTGCCTAATGTATCCAGGTTTTTTATAAAGGACAACGTACATTACAGCATGAGGTCATAAATGTTTCTATATACAACAGACATTCGTCATTATTAAAGTCATAGGCCTGGATATGCCTCTAGTACCAATAACAGATTATTACCCCGCTCATTCTTCTCCTCCCATGCATTCTGGCAGATTTTAATTTCTTAACTCTGAAATTGATGTCCAGATCTTTATTTGAACAATTACTTTTTCTTCTTTATTTCACAGTTCCACCCCAAGGAGTCAGAAGCTCGTGCGAGTTGAATTCATTTCTCGTGTAACACACACTTCATGTTTGCTTCTGTTAGTAAGGGACTCACTGTTTAATCCAGACGCTGTACAAGCAGGGTTACAAAGATGTCATACAAGGGCTGACCTTCTGAACAACAGGATTACCAGCAAGCAAATTGTTTTCCTGTTGCATTTGCACAGATTAGCCACATCGGATGTGGCAAACAGCATCACAAAGCAAAGAACAAGCTATCTAAAACAGCCGAGTGGCTTGACAGGCATCGCTTCCAGAAATGAGTTATTTCTGTCAAGGTAAAGAGAGATGCTTATAGAACTGCTTGAAATGGTTGTAACTTGACCTCAAAATTTGCATCTGCAGTAATGCAAATACTATTATTTATTCATTTATAAACCCTAATTTGCATGATATGTATATTCATATACTTTCAAAAAGATGCTGAAATGATAAAGAGGAAAACAACAGGCAGCATAGTAGTGTTTTGCACTCCTAGAAGATAAACATCACATTATCCTAGAAGATAAACATCACATTATCCTAGAAGATAAACATTTACAACTAAACACTTGCTTTGATTTGGGGGAGAGAACACCACAAAAAAACCAAACCAAAACAACAACAAAAGCCAAACCATGCCTGCCTTGATAAACAAGGTTCGCCGGTCCCTCGTGCCAGCAGCTTGGTAAGAAGTGAGCCCTTGGGTCACCCCAAAGACCTCCTCAGGCCAATAACCTTTATTAGGCAGTGGCCACGATACTTAGCAAGGCAAATGCAGCTTCAGATTGGCTTTGGTACATTTCCAACTGGAAGGGGACAATATACTAAGAGTTCCAAAAACAGTAAGATCTTCCTACACTGCAATTAAAACTTTTTAGGCACAATCTTCCCTCCCTTTCCCTTTCAATCTCGTTAACAGAAAAATTTTAGATGGCCAAAGTTAGGTTGATTATATATGTGTATTAAAACAATTTTCTACGAAGAAGCACTGAAAGAGCAGTAAATGATTTTGTAAGATGCATCCATCGCCATCCAACCCATGTCATTTTAGGGTGGGATGGGGCCCAGGCTGCCCTGTCCCCTCGGTCCTCTTGTGCTGTGGTTTCTGGTGGAAGGAGAGCTGAGCAAAGGGCTCTGTGTGCTCTACCAGGCTACCCCCGACCTGTGCAATTGCAGTGCCAAGGCTTCAGAGCATGAAGCAAACATGCTCGTTAGCTAACGCACAGCCTGTCAGTGCACTGCTGTAACGAGAGTCTTTGCTAAAAGATGTGAGTAGCCTCTTAAATCAAAAAGCTGTGTTACCTTCGCTTACAGCATTGCAAACTCTACTGGGACATTGGAGGAAGTGGAGAAAGCGTTGGTATTGTGCCTTATCTCAAAAAAAGCCATGAAACCCATACTATGGCCATTATTTCAAAAGAACTTCCCATCTCAGGCTTCCTATGAAGATTCTGTTTCTTCCCAAAAAAACGTACTACGGAAAAATTATCTGAAGACTGTTTTCAGTCATCCTTTTTTCAGTCACCTGTTTTCACTAGCAGCTAGAGTTAGAAATCAGCACTTTTAGTGGCCACTGGAAACAGTCAGTCAAAAAACAGAAGGCTTTTTGTTGAATGGAAATTTCAAGGGGAAACAAATATTAAAAAAAAAAACAACCCCACACACAAAACCCCAATTTTAAATATCAGTAGTTGCTATAGCATTGGAAGCATCAATACTTCGAAGATATTTTTTCCTATATTAATTGTTTGTCTGGTGTTATTCAAATTCATCTAACTGGGTGGCATTGTCTCTCGTTTGGAGTAGGGGAAGAGGAAGATCAACCTGAAAGCTACAGAAACTGCCACATCCCAGGTAGAATCTATAGCAGGCATTCAAAAGATGGGTTATATTATATGACAGAGGAAGGGATGATGGGAACAATTTTCTGACTACATATTTAAAGGATTTTATTTTCATAACCAGCACTGGAAGCATTAATACAACATATTGATTGTAGAGTTACATTCTGGAAAGAAATAATAGCCTGACACAGATGCCCTCAATCATCAGAAATCATCAAGATAGTTGAGAGAGACAACGTCTGGGTTTGCTTCAATTTTATTGTTCTCAAAAAAGCAAATGTAGGCAGGTCCTTGCTTCACAGCCCGGTCTTGGCCAACTCCGCGACTTTCTGAGTTGCGGCAAACTGTGCCCAGCCTCCTCTGTCTCTCGGAAACTTTTTCTGTCACTTCTGTCACTGTCGCTCTGGTCCCTGCTCCTTCCCGCAGCCTCCTGGATGCTCGTGCTGCTCCGCAGGCTCCCTGCCTCTTGCTGCCACCCTCCCTCTGGGCAGACCTCTGTTCACCTACCCCAACAGGAGCAGCCTCCCATCTCCACCGCGGTCCTGCCCAAACAAGTCCTTCCAATTAAAGGAAGAAAATATAAAAAAATAAACAAAATAAAAATAAAAAATAAACAAAATTACGTTTTCAGTCTGTCAGTGCAACTGAGATACTTGTTTTTCTTTATCGACCCCCTCCACCTCATCCACCCGAACCAGAAATTCAGCCTTTACTTATCCCTTCCTCTCTCCTTCTCCAGTTCTTCCCTCTTTATCTTTCTAGTCTTTCCTTACCCTACAGCTTGTTCGATTCAGTATGACTCTAAACTCAGTCTTCTCTTCTTCTTAAACAAACTCTTGATTCTGCTTGGACATTCGATTACTTTTTTCCATATATAAGATTTTGTGCCACATCACTGAATTTTGCAGGATGTGAGATTGACTGGAGTATTCTGTCACAGTCGGATAAATAAAATTTCAGTAATGTGAAAAAATCAATTTTTTGTCTTCAAGAAAATGATGTTTTCTATGTGTATAGGAGGAAGATTTTTTCCCCGTAAAAATGGAAATGTTTACTTTTTGCTCTGAATTCAGAAGGGGTAAAAAAAGTCTAAAGTACAACTTCTTCCACCCTTCTCTCATCAAGAATGTTTTTGTTTAGTAAATTTTTATTGTTATGGCTAGCTCCTGTTCTCACAGTTACTCATGTTACCTTATTCACTGTATAAAATATAAGGCTGGGGGTTCCCCCTTCAGTGCTGTTACAGTTTATAACTCCCCAAATAATTCAACATACAGTTAATGCATCAAGTCTTGTCTCCTCCCCATCAACAACAGCAGCTTTTTATGCCCAATTGTCATCTTCCCTAAAAAAATAATCTTCCTACTTCCACGCATTATGTTACAGAAAAACATCTTTGCACAAAAATACACTCTTTCAAACACTTCCTTTAAATCTATTCCAACAGGACACTTACAAATCCTTACGCACCTGTCAATCTGTTTAACTCTTTTTTTTAACAGTAATTGCTTGTGCTTTTCTACCACATTGGCTGCGTGCCACTGCTACCATACATCTTGTACTAAGAGAACAAGATTTCTGGGATAGGAACATCTTTTTGGTTAACAAAGTTACATCATATGAAAAAGTACTCTTTTCAGGACCCTTTTTGTTATCATAACGTAAAAAAAAAAAAAGGCATTTTGGACACTGAGTCCTAAACTGTTTTGCAATTACAAGCAGATTTGACCCTGCCTCTTTATGCCAAGCCGTATTTCATTCAAACCCCAGTTCTGATCTGGTTGCTCACAACAAATACATATCTAAATGAAAGCAATATCCCTTAAAGTTGAATTGAAAGAAAACGCAAGCAAAACAGGAAATAGGTTTTCACTTTTTTATTAAAATGAGAGCTGTTGTAAATGTCAAACTGGGCAAAGGCCTACAAAGAAAGTCAAGAGGTTAGAAGCAGTTATAGAAGAGATTCTGCTCAAATACGATTTATACACAGAAGCTTACACATGACTTACAGACAAAGTTTGTGACAGGATGCATCTCTTGTTTTCTGAATATCCTTAAAAATTATAATGTGTACTGTATGGAATTAAGATGGGTTCGAAAGTTACTATTTTTTGAGTAATCATCTCTGCTTTAAACATACAATTTTTTAATAATATTGCCATTTAATAAGACAACTAAAAACAGATGTCAAAAGCAGTAGTGAAGCAAATCCCTCATATCATCTTCAATACCTTTATGGAGACTAGCGACATCTCTTTGGGAAGAGAGGGAAGGCATTCTGCACGCACAGAGATATCACAGATCTCCTCCCTGCAAATAGCAATGCAAGAGATCGTGTATGTTGTGGATACTCATCTCATCAGTACACAGCCAGAAAGCAAAGATGAAACCAGCCTGCAATCACCTTCCATGTTGCCTTCTTTCTGCAACTTAATCAAGTGTGACTTCGGCTTAAGTTTGAGGAAAATGGGCCCTGCATCCTAAAGTAATTTTTTACGATTATGACAAAGACGACTCATGCATTGATTTCTCAGATCTACGTAGTACTGTTTATGCTGGCAAGAGTTCTTGAAAGCATAACCCATTTTTCGTGGAACTTGTAAGAACAGCGTTATTTTAGACAGCATCGTACCATATTTCTCAAACATTTCTCAAACACTGTGACATGATGCAATTAGCCTGTAATGTAATTAGATGTAATTAGACTATAAGAAGGAAGGTATTATTCTATTCTATTTGGCACTATATCTGGAATACTCCATCTGGCTTTGGGTCTCCAGCAAAAGTCCAGTTACCAGGCTGGTCAGCAGCCTGGAGCACGCAGCCCAGCAGGGGGAGGTTGAGGGAGCTGGGCTCGTTCAGTTTGCAGGAGAGCAGGCTGAGTGGCAACATGACAGTGCTTGAAAAGGAGCTACAAAGATGACAGTCCTGGCAGGTGACACGATAGCGGGCAATAGCTACCAACTGGGAGATTCAGCTGGACATCAGGAGCAACGTGTTCACCAGAGCAGTACCAGGGCAGGTGGCCTGGTGAGGCTGTGGAGCCTCCACCCTGGAGGCTTTCAAGGTTTGGCCAATGGAGCCATGGCTGACCCGCTGTCGTGTGGGCAAGAGTGCTACTTGGAGCAGGAAGTTAGACTAGATGATCTCCTGAGCTGCCTTCAAACCAAACTGTCTATGATTCTAATGTAGTATACGCCTAATGGATGGATGCCCCAACCCTGGAGGTGTTCAAGGCCAGGCTGGATGGGGCTTTGAGCAGCCTGGTCTAGTGGGAGGTGTCCCTGCCCATGGCAGAGGGTTGGACCTAGATGATCTTTAAGGTCTCTTCTAACCCGAACCATTCTGTGATTCTAACTGGACAGTGCCCATATTATCAGATTTTAAAACAGACTCCTACCTAAAAGTTAAGTATACTACAAATACCTGTTTGCACATATGTTAAGAAAGCTGGTGCAAATGTCTCCTGAAGTATTTTTGCTTTAAAGATTTTTTAGTATTTTCTGCACATATCTGCCAGTTTAACCGTTTTGCTGTAGTCACTTCAGCTTTTGTTTGAATTTTTCACCTAGCGGCACAAGGTAGGAAAGGACCCAAGAGAATATTTAAATCCATAAAAGGTGCTATAGGGCTTGGCTAGTACTTACACCTGAAATATAAAAGTACCTTACCTTTGACCAACCCTAAAGATGTACTTTGAAACGTGAGCACCATCTAACTCTAATAACTCTGTTTAAAATTCAAATGGAATAAAATTGTTCTGAACTGAAACTGGAGTTATACACCTCCTCACATTGATCCTCATTCAGAAAGAATTGAAACATATTTATAGCTTTCAATGGTAGTCCTTTCTCTGAAGACTGATTCAGAGATTTACATAAGTGGGTCTACTCACACACTTAAAGCCAGCTCTCATTTGTGTTTTCTACCCTCAACCGCTTTAATTTGCATTCTTCTTTTTCAAGGTGTGTGGGGAGGGGAGACACAAATTATATTTCATTCCAGTCACATCATGACTTTGCCATCTATATCCTATTCATATTTTAAAATAAAACAAAACAACAGAACACTCCTCTAGCATAAATCCAAACAGGATACATTTGCTATTGATAAAAAAGGCTAGAAAAGATAAGAAGCATGCTCACTGTCCCTGGAGAAGCAAGGAAAAGGTCCATCATTTTCACATATACCCCACGTGCTACCCCTGAAACAAAACAAAGCATAAGCACCCAACAAAAACCTTCATGCCAGCAGTACTGAAGGTTGAAGAAAGTGGATTTCAGAACCCTCTCTGGCTAGTATCTGTCATCTCCCCTCCTCCTCCTGAACTTGATGCTTCTTTTCCAGATCACTTAGCCTCTCCGTGAATTACGGACGGTCCAGGCTGTCCAGGGATTTTAATGTCATAGGAGTCCTTTCATGTCTAAAGGAGTGTTTATAATACACATGAAAATACTCTTTCGAAGGGGAGAAGGAAAGAATCTGCTCATCTCGGGAGATCCAGCATGGTCACCATTTCAAGGGATCAGAAGGAAACCTTTTTCTAACTTCCGTACTTCTTTTTTCCCTTTCCAGCACCATGGCATTTGAAATTCAGAATAGAAATCTTGAAGGAGCTGACTGTTGTATGAGAAGCATGGGTAAAACTGGGCAAAAAGTGGTGCTAGGAGAGGGAGCTGATCCTGTGTGTGTCAGGCAACTCAGCATTGGGTAAGCTGCTACAGGCTGTCAGTAATAACAATATAATGGAGGCTGCCAGCCTTACCGAGAAAGATTACCATGGATACAGAAAATATCTCAATTCGAGATTTTTGGCTTTTTTTTTATTATTATTATTTTTTTTATTTGGCCAGTAAAGTGCTTGCTGTGCTTCACTGATGAAATCACAGAAAGTTCTAAAACCATGTTGCACTGCAGCTGCCAGACATAATGATGGAGCCTGATGCATCGCAGTTCAGCTGGAAACTGCCAAGGGACAAACAAGGGAAAAAAAAAAAATCACTGCTACATTTGCAGATACTCTTTTTCCATACGTTTCTATATTTTTATTTTTCAAATATCGCAATTTTAACCTAAATTATTTCAATGACAAGCTTGACATTCCCTTCCTTGTCAGGCAGCAACACCTTTCAATACTTGCTGGTAGCATGCACTAATTAAAACTTTTTAAAAATGTTTACCTAGTAAATACATAATGCATAACTAATGTTATATATGTAATTATTCTATATATATTCTGTAATGATCTGGAGCCTTATCTCCCTAAGATACACCTTTGCCAGTGCCAAACAACGATCAGCTCTTCTGTGTGTGCATATGTATACATATTTTAGCAAAAACACCAACGGGAGCACTTTTTTATTGTATGTATCACTTCAGAAATGCAAAATGAGATATCCACTTAGATGATGCAGGAGCTGGAGTACAATCCACTTAATGCTCCATTTTATCACAGCGTAATTTTTTTTTTTCCCCCAAATTAATCTGATGGACAATTCTAGTACAGAATGGGAATGCAGTGAATTATCCCACCTCCATCTTACAGATAATGGAGCAAATCATTACCCGCTGTAACTGAGCTTTAATTTGTTACAGCAGAAGACAACAATTACAGGTCAACCTGTCAATGGAGTAATTTGAGCAACTAAAACTAGTTGACCTTTCTGCTACGCTGTTCCAGGTCCAGAATCGCTCCCCTGCTAGGCAGCAGCAGATGGCCAGAGCTGTGCTGTTCTGCTTCCCAGTGAAAAGTAATTTGTTTTTCCAGGATTCTTAGGTATGTAAAGAAAGAAGAGGCAGGCAAGCCCTTACTTAAGAATCCCAGCCCAACACCAAAGCTTGTCCACAAAAGAGGCGAGCAAAGTGGCTGGATGCTTGGGGTTCGGCTTAACGAAGTTCACCCGCGACTCAGGCGTCTGCTTGGACTCCTGCGCTACCCTGGAGTGTCCACTTTGAGCAGAGCTCCCCAGAAACGCTCATCACAGCCCGCTGCACGCCAGAAACTGCACACGCCAGTGTTACAGCACAAGAACGAAAACGATGGGAAAGAACATCGTGATCGAAAATATAAAAGCAGTAAAACACGAAGAGGGAAAAAGCGCGAAGTCGAGAAGATGAAGACATTACAGGAGAAAGAAAATTTCATTTCGTAACTGTGACAAAAAATAAAATTTTAAAACTAAACCTGAGGTTGTGGAAGAATGAAAAAAATCTCTTAAGCTTGGTAAAGAGTTTTCTCTTACACATTGTGCATTCAAAATAGGAAACCTGGAAGAAAACCCTACAGTAAGAGTGTTACTGGTCAATTCCCAAAAGGCAAGAAACAAAAACAATTCTTTACATCTGTCCTCATCTATTAAAACACAGGCTCTCATTCACCCCACTATTAGCCTGGTTCTATTCTGCTCAAAGGTCTTTTTGACAGCACGAAAAAGGAATAACACTGGCGTATTAGAGGGAGCTTTTACAGAGGAACACTTATGCTACCCCACATAACTGAATCTTTTTTTCCCCCTAATATTCTTAGGGCATGCAGTCTTCAATATCAGCAAGTCACTTTACTGACCACCCCAAATATGAATTTTCTGGAATCTTTATGTAGTATATTGAATACAGAATGCCAGTGCGTGATAGTATATACTTGTATCTTAGGTTGCCTAAAAAAGTACCTGATGCTAAGAAAAGATTCATTTTTGAAGGTAACTTTTCAGAGGTCTATAGTTATTAATTAATAATCCAGGTATTTTCTTCTTTAAGCGCACTGCATTTTTGTTTTAATGTGACGTGAAGCTATGCTGCCATTTGGACAAATGGCATTTTGTTAATATGGTTGCTGAAGTCAAGCGGAGCAGGTTCCCTAAAATAACTTGTTTAAAAAAAATTTGTATGCAACAGTGCTCGTAAATAAACTGAGCTTAAAAGAAAATCCACTCATTAGTGGTGAGTGGGAAGCCACTAATTCCCTGTTGTGGGTCCTAAGCCAACAATTCCTGCTAGTTTTAGGCTTTCATTTTTAAAGCTATTAAGATTAATCCTTTTGAAGCAAATAAAGCATTTCAAATGAATGTACGAAAACCAAAAGAGTGAGTTCTTGATTCCGCAAAGGGCTTATGCACTACTCACAGTTTTACCATTCTGAAATTAAAGTTCCTGAACAATTTTGCTGTTCTTCATTTGAAGATATCCAAAGAAAAAACTAATTATCAGTACTCCTAATATGCCTTAGACACACGCACCTGATGTGCATACACCACGCGATTAGTTAGGAAAGGTCTTGTATTTGAACCTCTTAGCTCCGATGCATGACCTACGGGCTAGCATTAAGCCCCTTGTTTACACTTAGCCATCCATGCAAGAGGCTAATCTGGCTATGCGCACTTTTGGCAAACTCTTCCCAGACAGATGAATGGATTTTCCAGAAGGAGGTGTTAACCAAACATTTATGATCTGCCAGTGATACTGACTGGGTCAAAAGCCCAAAGAGTTTGGCTTGTTGGATTGACGCATCAGCTTAAATTTATGCTAAAAATTCTTACTACCATTGACTTTATAAGGCATTGTGACCCAAATTATTGCTGTATGTTGAATCCTCTGCAGAATGCTCACAGAGACTAATCTCACTAATTCCTCTTGTGCATGCATAAGACTTTGCATAGTGCAGCTCAAAAAAGCCTATCTGTATTAACTTAAATTTGTAAAGCAAATGTCCAGGATAAAATGATCAAGCTTAATATACATTACATCTGGTCTTAATAATGAAAGACAGAAATAGGCTATAACAAACTTAACCCATTCTATGGTTAGCAAATGTGGCTTTTGGGGAAAAAAAGTACTGTCATGCGCATGTGAAGTTTGTAAGCATGTATATGTGTACATTAAGGTATATGTATATGCCTACACATACACACACAGATGAAGTGCTTAATCTGAAAATTAGTTACCCAAGAATTATGCACGCAGTTAATGCTGCTTTCATTAAAAACTTTTGCCACACAGGTAGCAACTGGAAGAGTCTGTTTCAAGTCGTCACTTTAAGAAAATTCAGAAATATTGCAAGTGAGGAGCATTAAGGCATTACATACGGTCTTTGTTCTCTAACTTAGTTTTCTTTGCACATATGAGCCATCTGCTTGGAGGAAAATGGGAAAATGTCACTTTTAATAAACATACAATGCCTGTGGCAAATTAAGATTGTATTTGACAACCCTACAAAAGTACAGAGGAGGCAAGTTTGTTAATGCTGATTATCTTCCAGATCTTCAATAGATTTTCAACAGCCATTAAAATAGGCATCTTCAAAGAACTTGTCAGGGGAAAAGTAAAATATGGTTATGTGGAACAAATTCCTTCATACAAAGACTCTTTTTACAAGGTTTCCTACCCAGGATGATCAGTCTTTCTGCAAGAAGAGGCGAATGTTTTGGATCACATTTCCTATTGCATTGGAAATTATTATTGTTTAATTTTGTGACAGTATTAATTGTCAAACATTACATGTCATTTTGCATTTCTTATTGCCCGAGCAAACACAATAAATCATCAAATTTTAAGTCATCTACCTTGAAAGCAAAAGCATACATGGACTTCAACAGACTGTGCAAATACAAAATTATGCCAGAATCTGGTAACATATAATGAAATTATTATTAATGGGTCAATTAAAAAAAAATCAGCACAAAGATTGTTATTGCTGTTAAATAACTTATGCCTTGAGAACAGAGCATAGGACATAATGAATCTGTGAAGTCTCATTATCCTACTATGTCTGCCAAAACCACTCTTCCATCTTCTACCAAAACCTTTGATCTAAGGTTTTTATCATTTCCACTTTATCGAAGAATTTATCCTTCTCATATATTTACTAAAATTAAGGTTGCATTAAAATCAAATAGGAGGATGACAAAAATGTTGAAAACAGCTCTAGTTTCACATCATCTGTGTGTCTGGACTTAGATCTCTGCAATCCAGCCAGCAGCCAGCAAACAACTACTGAAGAGCAGCCTGTGGAAAAGACAACTTCTGCCCACTGAAATTGCTCCCAAAACAGCAGAGAGCAACTGGAGAAAAGATTTCCCTTTGGCAAAGAGCTTGACTGAAAACACTTCAATTTTAAAACCACACCGAACCACTCAGAAAATATTCTCAGCTCAAAATCAAAACCTACATTCTCAAAAAAGACATCCTGGACGTTCTTAAAATAGAAAGATAATGGACAAGTTTTCTGTTGCTGGCAGATGAACTGGTGCAAGAGCCTGGCGCTGCAACCTGCTGATGCCATTGCTCATCCAGCAACTCAGGGAGCTTATACTTCTGATGCCAAAAGGTCCAGGTTCAGCCTCCCAAACAGACCTGACAGAAGATGCGCAAGGAAACTGCAAAGGAGAACGTTACTGCCCCAAGGGCAGGAGTAGGCATAAAGCGTTCCTGGAAAGATTTTAACTTGTAAGAGGATGCAACGATGCAGACACTTCTGGACGCTGCTGGTACTGTCAGACTTGCCTTCTGTTTTCCTGAGATTTTGGTCTGGATAATACATCCTTTCTGATAACCAGTGGATTATCCATGTCCTTCCCATTCTCCTTCCATCATCACCTCACCCCTGAGTGACTGAGAAATTAGGAGTTTCCCCTTAGTGGTAACTAAACTCCTATTTTGGTTCTCTAATACCGGTCTTTAAAATTGCAACATTTTGGAGACCATATCTGCTTCAAAACACAGCATTCTAACTGCATACAAAAGGAAACCTAGTTCTGGTCACAACCAGAATCGTAACCACCTTTGAGCCATCTTCCTGTGTGAGCTCACGTATACATCCAGAAAGAAAATATACTCTAAACGAGTTCCTAAAAGTGCTTGAAGGTCTGAGGCCACCTCTGACACTATTATTTTATATTACTATTCTTTTATTTTATAATAAACGCTACAATATAGTACACTGTACATGGTGTATATACCATACTATTATTATATCTTCTGACTTATCAATATATTAGTGAGAAAAACAATACACCATTAAGGGCATTATGAATGACAAAAAAGGTTCATGAGAGCAATGTAGCAAATGCCTGTGCACAAACCTCTGGCTGCCATATCTACTCTCTGCCCATTACTCTTGTCTTATGGGTAAAGAAACACTTGGACCTTCTAAGCAGCTATCAGGCAACCCGCTGTATTTTTCATTTAGATAACACTTCCCATGACTTCCCATGATAAAAGCCATTTCTGTGGAGACGCAGGACTAAAAGGTGATGTAAAGTTGGTCCCTGAGGACAAGAAGTGTCCTTTGTTGTATGGATCTTTATATAAAAATCGATACAGATTAAGCCAATCTATGCAGATCAGATTATAAAAAATAATTTGCTGTTTCACACCCTAAAAAAAAACACCCTGGGCTTGGGCCTTCAGTTCCTCCATCACCAACTAGCACAGTGTACGAATCACACTCATGTCACGCATCCGTCCACATAAAACATAAACCTTCAGGAGGAAGCCAACAGTTGCCTCTTTCAATGAGGCAAGAGGCAAGGCACAGATGACTTCTTTTTTCTTTCTTGCGGGTTTCAGGAGGTTTTCATTTTGCTTTGCTTTTAACCAGCTTTTCTGACTGTCCATTCCTCAATAACACCACAAGGACACATGCTACCCTCAGTCCAAGACACTCTGAAGTACGGCTCAGGAGCAGCAACAAAAAGCAACCCCTTGAAAAAGGTTTGTTTGGGACAGAGTATTCATCAGCTACATGGACAAAGAAGGAGTCTCCCCTTTCTCCTGTTCTGCCAGGGATTTGGGGCTGAGAAGGAAGAAGGGTTCAGGGAAGGAGGCCCTGGCCTGAGGTGCTTTTACATGACTAAGGACAGTGAGATGGGCTGTGGACAAATTACATTTGTGGGGCATCATATAACAGACTAAGAAATGGGAACAGGTATGAAAAAATATGCAAAAGAAGAGTAAATGATAACTAGAAACTTACCCTAAGTCCTAACTTGGGATCATTGCCATCATCCCCACCTCTGCTAGCCCACAGCTTGGACTTCCCCTGGACAGAAACAGAGCCTTTGTCTTCTGGCTTGAGGAGCTGGGAGTTCGCTATTGACAGCTGGGAAACAAGAACTGTGATCGCTGTGTGTGCAGTCAGACCGTATTTTCCATTTCAGTATTACATTGTTCTGGTCCTCTTCTCCACAGAGAAGAAGGGAAAATCAATCTAGCAGGACTTTTCTGCCTCACAAAGGGTTCTGGTCATGATTCCTAAAAAGATCTAAAACCTCTCTACAGGGGCAAATGCATGCAGCAGGCACTGCTTGAAAGACAAATGGAATTTGCAGGTATCAGGCAGCAGCAAAGATGTACAGGGCACGTGCATGTATCTATTCAAAACTTGGGAACAGAGCTGCATGCAACACAAATCAGAGTAGATGCAGAGAATCCCAGAAGAAATTAAGTGGGAAGGGAAAGAGAGCAGAGATAAAAGCATTTATATGTATTTACATAGATTAATCTGGGCAAATTGACAACAAGCCAATATACACTTATGGAAGTGGCTGGCGGCAACTGATTACAGGAAAAGGAGGGGAGGAAAATCAGAAATTTGCAAGTGCTTCTAGGATATATGCGTCCATGTAACAAGATGGAACAGCGGAAGAGAAGAAAGTGATTTTCCAGAGCCCCAAAGAAAATCTCTTTAGGAGAACATCACTTGTTTGGCCCCAGGGAGAACAGAAGTTAGATTACACACACACACTCTATCCTATGCAATGGGGAGAATATAGCACTAATTGAATGGAAAACTGACTTCAGCTCTGTGGATCATATAAGGCAATTTTTAACTGTAACCTTCTCATACATAAACCTAAAATACACTAAAATAAAATTTTTTTGTTTCAGCCCCCGATACTGTTAAATAAGCTTTGTTTAAGACCTGCTGTGCATGGAGATTTGACCTAGTCTTCTGAAGAAAAGCACTTAGGCTCACAGAGTAAAGTGGCTTGAAACCCATTCTTGTATCTGCCCAAGTCAGCACAGTCAGAAAGGGAGCATCCCAACATGCTGCAAGAGGCAGAGCTAAGGAATACGTTAAGATTAGAAACAGGCAACATAAAGACAAGGATCATTTGTCACCTACTATCCTGAGACTGGCATCATCATTTTTTTGCCCATGTCCTGCCTTCTTGCTGTGTGACAATCTGCCTCTGCTGTGACTTGGCTACTTGGGCAAGTCGCTTCTCAGCCCACACCCTCTGATGTTGTTACCAGCCTCCTTCAGAAACCTAGGAATAACATCTCTACACGCACCCATCAGCACTACTTCTAAATACTGTGGTGAAACCCTTCTTTAGGCTCTTTCAAATCAGAAGATCCATGGCATGGCTCTTCCTTGACCGGTGTGCTTAATCAGAAACTTACCCCGGAAAGTTCTGAAATAAAGTTTGATTTACACATCCTCTATTCTGGCTAACATTTCTAGACCTACCCAGGCACATCTCAGAGGTCCCCGCTCTTGCAAAGCAGCCCCCTATCAGCACTCCAGACCTTCTTCTTTCTAACAACAACCCCCTAAAGTCATGACAGCCTTCTGTAATCAAGCTTTTGTCTCAACTTGGTACTCCCCTATGGTTTGTTTTTCTTTTAACACCACGGCAGGAATGCCCAAGAGCTGGGTTTGTGTTCACCTCCAGAGGCAGCACTCCAGACTCATATTAACCTGTGTCAGCCACTGCAAGGGTTACACGCTTACTTATTTATTTTGTGCATTTATTTCTCAAAGACAACAACTGTATGAAAGAAAAAAGAAAAAATAATAATGCTATAAATAATTAGGGTGTAACACTGAAAAAAAAGAACAAACTTGCTGGTCAAAATGTCATCTTTGGCCTACTCCTCGCTCTGATGCACTCTCAATTTAAAACTCTGCTGTTGATTATGAAGTCATTTATATTAGTGTCTTGATACACCTATGAAGATAAACAATATGTTTCTTAATGTGTGTAGATTTCACTGATGCACATACTTTGTTCCATAAAAAGCTAGCAGCTGGATAGACTGCTGCAGCGCTAATGGAAGCACACTGTTCCTTCCTCTTCCCAATTTCTTAGGTTCTGGCAGGAATCTCTCATTTGACCTTGGGCAAGGCATTTAAATTCTCTGTGCCTGTGTTTTCTCATCTGTAAAATTAAGGCTATAATGCCTACCTACTTCACAAGAGGGACAGTGTTAAATTTAATGTATTAATGTTTTAAAGTGTTTTCAGACAGCTGGATCAAAACCACTACAGAATGTAAGTTATTATTAAATTATGCTTCACTGAGTTAATGCTGTTGCATTACTGTATCTGATTAAATAAGGAAAAATATTCAAGTGACACCTCCTGGATTATTTTTTTTTTTCCAGAAGATGAAACTGATGTTCTTTCACCAGCCCACAGATGGACTTGAAGGCTTATTTTGGAGAAAGAAAGAAGGCGAGGAAATGTAGTAGTCAACAGAAGTGAAAGAGTCCTGCGGAGCAGATGATTACGAGGGCATTTAAAGCAATTGCGAGGTAGAGCAGAAGGCAAATGCGCCTTGTGCCCCACTGTGACACATCAGTCTCTGGTAGCAATACGGTCTCCGTTCATCTCCATGCCAGTGGGACAGGAACACCCCCTCCGTACCATCACATTAACTGCTGCATTTGGCCTCCGCTCGGAGTAATGAAGTGCAAGATCTGTAGCCTGGAGTCGCTTTCCTGGTGGAGCCGACCAGCTCTCAGGCACAGTTCAGATACACTTCGAGTCTGTTCAGTCACGGCAGCTAATCCGTCTGTGATGAACGTGGCACATAAAAATGTCAGTTATAAAAAAGGGGGGGATTTATCGCAGGAGGGTTGTTCATACCTGATGCCTCTCCTACATCTCCTCTTGACCTGATGCGCAGATGCCTGGTCTTGTCCTGTGATCTCACATCAGGATCTTGTTGTGTGGGGGGAAGGGGAAGGAGTGTTTGGAGCAAGAGCTGCAGGAAGATGAGAAGGGTTTTTGACAGCGTGTTGAGTTGGATGTTGTACTGGTGTTGATGCCGCTGGTCCCAATGCCATCAAGGCATTTCTTGTGGATGACAAGGAATCTAGGAAAGTAGTGATTAACATGCATATCAGTGTGATTGACAAGCTATGTTGTCTGCTTTGTGCTAATGTATTGCATGGACAACACCTATTCTAGGCATATCAGAATCAGCACATAGATTTAGAGTACAGATTTCCAACAGAAATATTTAGCATCTTTCCCAATAAATAAAGAAAAACTGTTTGATGGATATATCTGCTCAATAGACTATGGAGATCAAATTCTGTCTGGTGAGGGAGTGTTTTCACCTCGCAGGGTACAAATGGATAGTAGGCAACATTCTTTCAGATTGCAGAAAGACCGATTCATTTGCTTTCCCATTCCTCCATCCCCAATTTATCACTCCAAAGACAAGAAAAAAATAAGTACAACATTAGGTCTGATAACCTTCTGATAGCAGTGTGCTATTAAATATACACAAATCAGGGATCTTGAAAAAATATAAGCAGGAGCATATTGTCTACCTCCCAAATCTGCCAAGAAGACTGAAATGGAGGTTGCAAAGTCTAAGGTCGTATATATTTTATGTCTTTTCTGACACCACTGCATACATCAAAGTATCCATTCTCTTTTTTTTTTTTTCTTATCAGATCTGCAGAGAGGCTGGACTACATGTTTTATTACTATACCAGTGAAAGATCACACTGCTCTCTAAACAACGATGCCACTTCAATTTCTTGAGAAAAATCCATGGGACACGAAAACTTACCACAAAAGCAGTGATGGCACTTTTGTTTGCTTGAATGCCTGCGGAACTGCTGCTGTGTAAAATGTGTGTGGTAGCCCCTATGATCGACTCTACGTTCTGTTGATATTACACACAAATGCTTCTTCTCAGTTTTCTTCTCTTCACCGAGGCACATGTAAGCCTTTCACAATGACTCTGCTTTTTTTTCTCCACCTCATATTTTATAAAATCTAAGCCAAGTGCCTGAAGATGATTTCATAATGACATTTGTTTTATTTATTTGCTTATTTGTTTGGCTGACTGGTAATTTTTCAGTCCCTGGTATAACTCTAACACATGATCATCCAGAATCAGCCTCCTGCTGCCAAAAATTATCTGTGTCCTTTGATTGAAAGATCAGCCACTTCCTTTGGCATTTTTATGCCAAATGTTAACTCTGGATCTTGTATCAGCAGCAAAGAGGTAATATTTTGCAGTCTCTTACATGGAATAGGCTACCTCTGCATGTAACTTCTATCAGATGATTAAGTGTGAGGATCTGAATAACCATATTCCTGAGTAGCAAGCATGAAAATGCACCGTCACAATGTCCTCAGCTAGGAGATAACTACCTGATCACTACTGCAGCAGAACAGTTTTCTTCCACCTCTAATTTCAGTGACAACCTATCTTCTAATATTTACAACTCTACCTTACGATATCCAGTTTATGCCTCCCAGTGAGGCTGGCTGGAGGAACAAGGGTGTGATTTATGTGTGAAAGCCATTTACGCAAAATAAACTACAGTAAAATAAAGTATGCTCAGAAGTATAATTTAAGACTACCATTGCCATGGGAAGATAAAATACATAAATTTGTATTTCATTTAGGAATAGTGCGGCAATCAAGGTTTCCAGTAATATTTCAAGCGACTGATTCAGCAGGCTGTTACAGGGCTGTGGGGCTGTTTAAAGCTAATTTCCTGATATTATTTTTATGGGCAGAATATAAAACCTTGTAGATAATCATTTGGCTGATTACAAGGGCAAGGTGAAATGGCAGTGCGTGTGAAAGAAAAGGTGTAGAGAAGGAAAGCAAGAACTAGACAGAACAATTAATTAAGCAGATACAGCGAAAAGTAAGGATACCCAGTCATGAGCAGAGTGAGAACACGGCGGGTTGCTGTCAGAGGCAAAAGGAACAGGAGGAGGTGCGGAAAAGATGATCGCCCTCTAAACAGGTAAAAGCGTAGCCCCCCACTGATGATTTTTTTTTTTTTTTTTAAATAATCTAGAAAGGAACCGATTTTACAAATTTCCACGTTTCACTACTCCTGGCACAATAAAACCCCACTATATTTAATACTTTAAGTTCCACGGGTTGAAAGGTCTGTTCCATAGTTTTTAATCTTCTTCCTGGCTGTTTCACAACGAAAAAGGAGAAGGAACGTGGCGTTGTTTGTTCTGTATGATGCAGCAAGTACATTTATACCCCTGGCATTTCCCTTCCTTTGGCAGCTCCCCCACAGAACGCCCTGCACAGGGAGAATACAGAAGCAGCAGGACAGAGCATCACAGCAATCACAAACCTCCTGTGTACGTGAAGCTGAGATAATATCTCCAGCACTGAAGCTGAGAAAGAATTTCAGTGACATCTGGCAGAATTTGCCAGATGTTAATATGTGAATTCATGCATGGTAAGAAATGCAGATCTTCGGTGAGCGGGCTGCACAACATGGAAGAACTGAGAAAAAGCAGAAGTGAGTCGTAAAAGAGATAAGCAAGGAAAAAAAAATAGTAGATCCTTCATATGACCATTTTCAAGCATACTTTAGATTTAAGTGAATGTTGTTATAGATCTTTGTTCTTATCGGATGACAGTTCATAAGATTTTGATGCATTTAAGGTAAGAGATCTTGAAAAAAAATATATAAAAAAATAAATAAAAACATATATTAATGAAGATTTAGGGAAGCTGATATGTTACAGCCAATGTAAATATGTGACAACTGGTGTGGAAAGAACTGATGGTCCCAAACCTTCTCTAATCATCTTTTTATTAAAATATACGTCCCCTTGTCAGTAATGAACAAAGATATATTTAACACTTTATCTAAAACTGAGGAAAACTGTCAAATTAAGTCATATGCATCAAAGACCTAAAGATAAGTAAGGAAAGTACTTTGTCTATTGCTACAGCTGGAACTCCGCACTTCTCCGTATTGAATTGTACCTATTTTTTCCAGACTGTTTCTCCAATTCATCAAGATCATATTAAATTTTAATTCCATCCCCCAGCTAACACCAAGGACAAAACATCAACAGAAATCTACAGATCGTGTCCTGGACTTCTGTGCAGATGTCAGATAGGAAGAACATGTTGCATTTTTATTTTCAGATTCCAGCAGAAATGTTCACAGGTTACGGCCTCAAGTCTTCCTGCTTCTGACTTTCAGAAGGATTTAAATACATTACTCTAAACTGTTCAGTTCACTTCAATAGCTATGGATGTCCCACCGCAAAAGCAACTTGAAGCTACAGGATCACACCAAAAGTCAAGTTACCAGACCTGTTACGTGTGGAGTCTTCAATAAACAAAGGGAACAGCCACTGTTCCCACAGACTCTTTGTTTTGGACTGGGCATTCACTGGACAGGATACATCTATAGGTTTCCAGGCTCTGGTCACATCGGCAGAATTTCCTTCACGTGATTTTGTGTTTGTTTTGCGTCTCGTTGACACACCCCTGTTTCACTCTCCAAACACTGCCCATGCAGGCTCCTACCGGGCTTGCGTAAACCCATTATTGAGTTCCCATCCTGCAGTGCCCCACAGAAGAAGAGTATCAGATCTCACCTCGGATTATACCAGATGATGGCACCACCAGTGCCGCAGGTGAAGCACTAAATAACTCTGTAGACTTCTGTGGCCCATGGGAGTATTCACCCCAGCCACTGCTTGCAAACCAACACATGCCGTTATTGTGGACGCCAAGGAACTGAACGGTACTCGTCTGACGATGCAGGATGAGGGGGAATTTGACAGCTGCTTCTCTCCAGGACTACATGTTGTGCGAGAATATACTACTCTACTACTACTACAATTAGTATTACTCCTCCTGCTCCTGCTGTTACTGCCAGAAACAATAAATATGTAATAATGATCTCCCTTTATATTGAAATGCCGTTCTTTCAGATTTAAAACAACCCTGACTTCCAGACTGGAGACTCTTTCGTAATAACCAGAAAAGTTATTTTCTTTTTTTTTTTTTCCTATAAAATAACTTGTTTTCAAATAATAAAGATTTTTCGACCTTTTTTTTTTTTCCTGATGTATCTTAAAAATTCTGCCCTAAAAACATGTGGAGCCTCATGATGAGTAACTGTGATTCTACCACTGTTAATCTTACATATAGATTGACATTTGAGGCAGGTTTAATATAATAAATGAACCCAACTGCTGACCAGCTCCAGTTATGTTAAGATGTTCAGTGACTTGTAAAAGTTGCAAAAAAATGACTTCTCTGGCAGGCTGAGGAATTAACAACATACTGAAACACAGAACTCTTCTCAGGTTGTTTGCTTTGTTGGGGACATCTTTTCACCCTCCTGTTATGAAGAGAAGTTGTTTATCTGCGAGGTGACTGTTGCAGCACACAGTGCAGGAATAGCAAACAATTCCCTCATTTACTTCACTGTGCTTTTGCAAAATATTTACAGCAAAAATGCAGATTTGCATAAATATTGACAAAATGCAGGTCTGCTCATAACCAATTAACATCAATCCGTTTTCATATCTACTGTTCTTACAGAATTCACGTTATGTATGGATTATAAGACTATAATGTCCCTCCTTGTATTCATTTCACAATGCGCTTTTTTCCCTTGTCTTGCCATTTGTTTAGGTGTTGGGTTTTTTTAAGCTCTACTATTTCATGTTACTGAGACTTCACAAATTTTAAGCTGGAAAGGGAGTGAGGTAACATGTGTAACTTTGACTCTTTAACATGGTTAAATAATACTCAATCCTTAGCAATTCCAATTATCTTTCAGGTTTCATATTAAATAGTAAATCTAGGTAACCTCACACTTAGTTCTTATACAGTGATTTTCACCACGGACAAAGCAGGAAATTATCAGTCTGCCAATACTTCACATACCCAGATATTCCTGAAATTCCTTCAGTGCTTCCCACCTGGGCTTAATTTAGCTCATCTGGCTAGACAATCACAGAACCACAGAATGGATGAAAGGGACCTACTGGAGATCATCTCGTCCAACTCCCCTGCTCAAACCAGGGTCAGAAAAACAAAATTGTCCAGGACTGTGTCCAGTTGTGTTCTGAATATGTTCAAGGATTGAGTCTCTACGTCGTCTCTGGGCAGCGTGGTTCAGTGTTCAACCACTCTGACGGTAAAAAAAAAAAAATAAAAATTCTTATATTCAGATAGAATTTTCTGTGTTTCAATTTATGCCCATTGCTTCTTGTCTTCTCAATGGGCACAAATGAGAAGAGTCTGTTTCTTCTTTACACCCTCCCATTAGACATTAATAAACATCAGTGGGTTTTCCCTTGACCCTTCTTTGCTCCAGGCTAAATAATCCCAGCTCCCTCAGCCTCTCCACGTATGAGACCTGCTCATCATCCTTGTAGCCCCTGGCTGGACTTGCTCCAGTAAGTCCGTATTTCTGTTGTACCGGCGTGCTCGGAACTGGCACTCCAGATGTGGCCTCACCAGCGCTGAGGAGACAAGAAGGCTCACCTCCTTCAACCTGTTGACAACATTCTTCCTAATGCAGCCAGCCCAGGAGACTCTTGGCCTTCTTTGCCACAAGGGCACATTTCTGGCTCATAATCAGCTGGTTGTCCACCAGGACCCCTATGGCCTTTTCTGGAAAGCTGCTTTCCAGCTGGTCAGTCCCAGTGTGTACTGGTGCCCGGTGTTACTGCTCCGTGGGGATAGGACTTTGCACTTCCCTTTGCTGAACTTCATAAGGTTCCTGTCTGCCCATTTCCCTAGCCTGTCAAGATCCCTCCCATACTCACCTGGTATGTCAGGCATTTCTCCCAGTTTTGTATCATCTGCAAACTTGCTGAGGGTTATAGTCTGCCCCATCACCCTGCTCATTAATAAAGAAGTTAAGCAATACTGGCCCCAGTATAATGCCTGGGGTACACTGCTAGTAACTGACCTCCAGCTAGACTTTGTGCCGCTGATCACTATGCTTTGAACTTGCCAGGTCAGACAGCTTTCAGTCCACCTCAGTGTCCACTTCACTAGCCCATACTTCATCAGCTTGTGAGATCCTTGATCACTTGTGTTGTTAGGAAGTTATCACTAATGCCCTCCAGAAACATCCTGAGCTGCTTGTGGCCTTCTGTGTTGTACCTCCAGCAGACATGAGAGTGTCACAAGTCGCCCATGAGATGAAGAGATGATAGTTCAATATGGCAGTTGCACTTTACCGTCATACTAGTGATTCACCAAATATCATCTAGTTTGCCTTCCCTTACATATGACATTTCAAAACTAAATTTTAAACTCAATTTTGTACATCATGTGCTCCAAACCACTTGACCATCTTGGTAACCCTCTGCTGGACTCATACCATTACATCAATGTCTTATACCCAAGAGCCCCAGATTGGTTCCTTTCAGCCCAATCTTGTTGAGTTCCCTCTGTATAGAGCCCTGCCTCCAGTCATCAACCATTCCTCCAACCTGGTGTCATCAACAAAGTTGCACTCCATCCCATCCTCCAGGTCGATAATATAGGCATTACATAAAATCAGCTCCAGTGTTGGTCGACCTCTGAAGGACACCACTGCTAACTGCCTAGGCTTCTCAGACTTTAGGAGGAATATATTTAATTAGAGGGAAAAGTTGTAAGTGACATGTTTTAGAACTAAAAAAGAATATTATAA
Organism: Larus michahellis; assembly: GCF_964199755.1. Lineage (NCBI taxonomy): Eukaryota > Metazoa > Chordata > Aves > Charadriiformes > Laridae > Larus > Larus michahellis. Next base: position 102,026,229 of record NC_133897.1, on the reverse strand, counting down.
TTTGGTTTTCTATTTAAGGATCTGTCTCTGTATTTTTACTGACCTGTAAAATCCATTCACTATAGCAAAGTTTAAATTGTTATTACACTAATAACAATTAGTATAATAAACTATTTCAGAAATTTTTCAGAAATTTTGAGGACTCTTAGCTGACCAACTTCATTCTTTGTTTATCAACTACTCGCTCTGTGATATGCACAATTTCAGCTTGTATTTCTGCTTCACCACAGACCTACACGAATTGCACACTGTTACCAGAGGTAAATTTAAAAGCCTCTTCAGAAATATATGCTCAATTTCTTACTATTACAGAGAAGAAACCCAAAATAAAGTTTCAGATAGATAAACTACATTCATTAGAATCATAGAATCATAGAATCGTTGAGGTTGGAAGGGACCTTTAAGATCATCGAGTCCAACCTTTAGCCTACCCTGACAAGAGCCACTTCTAAACCATGTCCCTCAGTGCCCCATCTACCCTTTTTTTAAACACCTCCAGGGATGGTGAATCCACCACCTCCCTGGGCAGCCTATTCCAATGTTTAATAACCCTTTCAGTGAAAAAATGTCTCCTAATATCTAATCTAAACCTCCCCTGACGTAACTTGAACCCGTTTCCCCTCGTCCTATCACTTGTCACCAGGGAGAAGAGGTCAGCCCCCATCTCTCTACAACCTCCTTTCAGGTAGTTGTAGAGGGTGATAAGGTCTCCCCTCAGCCTCCTCTTCTCCAAGCTAAACAACCCCAGCTCCCTCAGTCGTTCTTCATAAGGTTTGTATGAAGAAGTATTAAGATAAGTCTGAAGTTGTTAGCAAGGTATATTTCTTGAAAGTCAAAGGGAACAATAGGAAGAAAATGTCTGCTCTGAACAGGAAAAAAGAAGGCAGGAGGTTAAGTTTCACTGCAAAAGGGATGACGGGTACTACGCTCCTTACTTGCCTGATACACATTATGAATCTCTTTCATATTTTTCTAGTATCATCCATTACAGATATTCAAAAGTCATGAGTCAGGCTCCAAGCTATCATGAAACCGAACCTAATCATAATAAATTTTTATTGCTTATTTGCCTTTTGATTTCTGAATGCATTCCTATTACCTTTTGGAGTTTCGCTCTGCAACCACACAAGAGACTGCAAGTCTATTTTTAAAGGAAAGCATTAGAGTGGCTTCCTGACCATTCATCACACCACCTTCCTCACCGCTTCCAGCACTCACTTCAGAGCTCTCCCACTTGTTTTTTTTCTTGCGTGCCATGGAAAGTCTCCAAGACAGCAGCTTCATTTTGAGGACCCAGAGTTTTCCCTGCACTTCCTTATGCTCTAAAAAAGCCACGTTTCTGCAATTCTGAATCAAAAGAACAAAAGGATTATCTGGGGCAACCTTTACATGAAGTAATAATGGAAGGTGAAATTTTATACATCAGTTCAAACAAACTCGAGGAGCTGGCACAGGACAGAACTGCCTGTGTGTGACTCACCTGTGCATTATGCATCGGGCAATACAAAAAGTGGACTGACTCAAATAAGACAGGCAATACCGAGAATCTATGTGGATACTCCAGTGAAGCCAGAAACCGCAGTCACGGGGTTCTACTTGTGATGTCTGGGTCAATGAATATTTAACTAACCCAAGGACAATTCCACAGTAAAAAACAGAAAGTTTGGTGGGTTGTTTTTGGTTTTTTTTAGGGGAACTCATTTGAGTAAGTCTCCTGGAATGTAATACTTAGGATTGACCTCTTTCAAATCAGGCAGCATGGGGATTGGGTTGGATCCCAGTTGCGCAAGCGTCTTTTCTGACTGAAGCATCTGCAGACCTCTGACCAGCCACCTCTGAACCCCTTCTATTACTCTTGTATTCACATTTATGATGGAGTAGAGTACAGCTCATATATAGACGTATCGCTGATTTATCTAATGTCTGTTTATAATATTGTATCCATTATTTTCCATTTCATTTGTTATGCATTGCACTTTGATTTTAATGTATTTGCTTTCGTGATGCATCTGCCCACTGAGTGGGAATTTTAATTGAAAACTAAGCTTGAACTCACTTAGAATATTTGAAATTTAGCATATCATTTTATATTATCTCACCAAATTAATTACGTATGATTACGTATGTGTGACAGGGTAGTCTGAACTGTGGCTGAAGTACCACAGTGATGATAAACAACAAATTGCTAAGTTTGGGAAAGGTGATTATGATTAGACTGTCAAAGGATCAGTGTCAGAACAGTCCTGTCCTGTTTAACATTTTAATTTTGATATGGAAGGAATAAACAACTGGTTAATTTTCTGGAAATCTGCTGATGCTATTAAACTGTGTGCTACTGAGAATACTAACGAAGACATGGAAATAACAGCACGGAACTTAGTTTAGTAATATGTTTAGAAAATAATAAAAGAGATTAAACTTTTGAAGCTGCAAAATCATTAATGAGCAAAAGCATCCTGCAAAATGAAGATATTCAGTAAAAAAACCCCACAAATCTGAACACAGTGCTAGAAGAAGCACTGGAAGCAGAAATTAGACAAACATGAAATCTACAGTAGAGGTAAAGAGAACACGTTTTAGGTAACATATACTTAACGGTACCAGGTGCTGTGAGGTAGAACTCCCTTGGGTGCAAAGACGTATTTCCATTAGTGGGTTTAATTCTCGGACACTAAGTGGATGGTCTCTCACATAAAAACCTAGGTGGTATCCAGGCACTCCATTACCACACACACAGACCTGAAGGTATTTCCTCGATTAAGAGAGCATCAGGTCATGAATCACAAAGAGTAAGAAAACTATAAATGCACGACTTTGCAAAGCAGCTCGTCAACAAGGTAATGATCTTCATGTATCCAAATAGTAAAAACAATAAATCCGTATCTATATGCCCAGATATATCGTGTGATTCATTTGACCAGACTCAGGCATTTATGCTAAATAGTTTAGGTTAGTTTTATCGTCAGTGGAAAGAAACAGACTCTTCTATGACACGATTCACCTCATCCTGGTGCACGCATCTAAATGTCTAGACTATAAAGGCTGACCAGCTCAGACACGCATATCTAAAAATAGGTGTGATGAATCAGACATCAACTTTGTATCCATCATCACTTATCTCAGTTCAGTTCAGCCTTGATGGGTCCTATCCATATATAGGGATCCTGGTTATGGATAAGGTCTTAAGAAGGGAGAGGAAGTATTGACATGGCTAAACCATCAGTACTTAGATAAAAGTCAGAATGAAAGCATTCTCAATAACGATCAAGGCAGAAAGGCCTACAAGTTAAGTGTATTAGAAAGTAGTTATTTAAATAAAAAGTAATGGGAGCTTTAGAAATACCATCATTTCAAATGAGATAATTTTATTTGTAGCTCTCTTCCAGAGATTTAAAGAAGTGTCTATAAATCATAAGAGCTCTCATACAGGAGAGGTGAAAGCCGAAGCAAGAAAAGTGTTATTTGTATTTTGTATTCAGAACTAGCCACAATCCCACACCGTTTCCTATAGTACTGCATGGGTACACATATTTACACATACAGGCTTTTTGGGTAAGCTTAAAGTCAAAGTACGCAACGTCTGTCATGTCATTTCTATTAAGAGAACTGCATATTTATATATGCAATGTTCTGTAAATAAAGATTAACAATCTTTCACTGATACGTGAAACACTAAAATCTTAAAATATCCTCAGTTTCTCATGCTAATGAGTTTTTTTGTCATCAGGGAGATGGGTTTCAAATTTCTCTCAAGCAGAAAAGGTCAAACTGTGGTTCTGTCTATCAAGAAAATTCAGATGGAAACAATTACAGTTTAAACTCCTTACGCTTTATGAAGACAGCCTGTATCTCAGCATTATTTCAAGAAGGGAAGGTAAGTGCTCTCTATGCGCTGACAACTCAAGAATATGACAAAGTTTCTAGAGACGCTTCTACCTTCATATACGATTTAAAAATAAATAGAGCTCTTTTCCTATGTCAGATTCGTATCCCTCATTCTTTGGACCTCAGCATGTCAGTAGGAACAGCAGAGCCAATTGCTATGGGAACCATGCTTCTACAGCGTGAGGGTGAAGTACGAGTCAAGTAGGGGAACGTGGAATGGTGATATTCTTCTGTTCCTTCTCCAGAAAACTAATTCAATGAATGATGTAACTCCTGGAAATTCTGCCTTGCAGCAAGAAAATAAAAGCACTTCATCTAGTTTTCACAGCCGATAGAAAGTGGTGAGATGAACGTGATCCACAATCAGTATACGGAGATGACAGTATGGTCTTAAATCTAATAGAAATGGCATTACAATATTGCAACTGAAATATGAAATCATAGAATCATAGAATCTTCATGGTTGGAAAGGACCTTTGAGATCATCGAGTCCAACCATACACACGCAAAAACCCTCCTACAATCTCTGTCACTAGAGTATGCCCTGAAGTGCCAAATCTAGACGTTTCTTAAACACCTCTAGGGATGGTGACTCAACCACCTCCCTGGGCAGGCTGTTCCAGGGCCTGACCACTCTTTCAGTAAAGTAATTCTTCCTAATATCTAACCTAAACCTCCCCTGCTGCAGCTTCAGACCATTTCCTCTGGTCCTGTCATTATTCACCTGGGAGAAGAGGCCAACACCCACCTCTCTCCAACCTCCTTCCAGGTAGTTGTAGAGGGCAATGAGGTCTCCCCTCAGTCCCCTCTTCTCCAAGCTAAACATGCCCAGCTCCCTCAGCCTCTCCTCATATGACCTGGTCTCCAGACCCCTCACCAGACTGGTAGCTCTCCTCTGGACACGCTCCAGCACGTCAATGTCCCTCTTGTACAGAGGGGCCCAGAACTGAACACAGTACTCAAGGTGAGGCCTCACCAGTGCCGAGGACAGAGGCACGATCACTTCCCTGCTCCTGCTGGCCACGCTATTCCTGATACAAGCCAGAATGCTGTTGGCCTTCTTGGCCACCTAGGCACACTGCTGGCTCATGTTAAGCTGGCCATCCACCAGCACCCCCAGGTCCTTTTCTGCTGGGCAGCTTTCTAGCCATTCTTCCCCAAGCCTGTAGCATTGCTTGGGGTTGTTGTGACCAAAATGCAGGACCCAGCACTTGGCCTTATTAAACCCCATACAGTTGGCCTTGGCCCATCGATCCAGCCTGTCCAGGTCCCTCTGTAGAGCCTTCCTACCCTCAAGCAGATCAACACTCTCACCTAGTTTGGTGTCGTCTGCAAACTTACTGATCAAATCAGCAAAGTTTAACCAGAAATAGCATGTGAAATTGCCTACTGGTACAACATTCCAAAAGATGCAGTAAATTCTTCACCCTTGGAAGACTCTGAGTAAAAATTGCACATCTTTCAAAAAGATAGATTACAGTTCTGAGAGAGACTGGTAAACCTGACATAGGAATCACTTGACGGATAGAGTAAGTGGTCCATGGAAGTCAAGATTACCATATTTCGCAAATGACTCAACTGGTAGGTTTTGACCAACTTAGGACAGACAGCAGTAACAACAAAACTTAGAAACAAAGAACTAGCAGTCCTTGTTATAAGCACCCCACACTCAGCCTACTAGCATTTCTACCACCATACCTGTCACTACCAAGATTATTGTATTATTATTAACATACCAATATCTACATGCAAGTAACCCTTGCAAGGCCTACATGGTTTGTTTTGCTTTTCAATCATCCAGTGTTCTCTGCTGTTTGGTATGTAGGTTGTGCTACAAAGGAGAGGCTTTCCGATATTCCTGCCAATTCCTCCCCTGTTTTCCCCACATAGAAAGCTCTCCATACGACCTCTTAATAAATAGATCTTAGTGGCAAGGATAAAGGCTTGGCACTTCACTTGGCTTAAAAGCATGCCTGTATTAATGGCACCAATTTGGCTGCAGCTACCAGCACACCAAACTTAAGACAAACAACTCTCTATCTTTTATATCTTATCATTACATTTCTACCCATCTAAGGTTGGACATCTTACTTTAATACTGTTCAAGTTTTGGGGAGAGAAGTTTACGCTGATGTTCACTCTTCTGGCTGTGGCTGTGGTTTCTGTCTATGCAGACGTAAAGATCAGACCTTTTTAAGGCACCTTTACCTTGTCAGGTTTCAGTAAAACAGTCCTTTGTGTCAACAAGAATCAGATCAAGAGTATTTTTCCCACCATAGTACAAGTACCTACGTGATTGCTTGTATCAGTAAGGTTTTAATAATTTAATAGGTATCCCATAAATATTATAAACCAATTCCAACCACCTGTCAAATCTTCATGTGAGTTTTCCTATGTATTGAGGAATTCTTATTTCCATTAGTGCTGGTTCAGAATTGGAACATCATTGGGAAAAAATGGTGAATAAAATTCAATGTCCCTGCATTCATAGTAAAAATGAACATACATTTAATTGGACACCATTTCATCACAAAACTGAGAAAAATCACAAAACCCTCATTACTCTCCTTAAACGATGCATTTAATATTATTTTCAGAAAATTTTCAATTCCAGCCTGCAGTCTATGAAATACACTCGGTAAAGTACTGCAGCAATACCGGATCAACTCAGCAACAAGGAGGAATTCCAAACAAAAATGTGAATAAAAATGCATTTCTCTCTTTCTCCTGTTGCTAAATACCTCTGGAGTTAACATCCCTCACTGCAGCTTCAAACCCCACTTCTTCAAATACATCACTGTCCACGACATTTGGGTCTTTGAATTTCTTGTGGTTTAGATGGTACCAAGCCATGCCCTCCTAAAGGACAGACTCCTGTGCTTGAGAATTGCTCATAAGCTCTTGGGGCGACCCTTCTTCCTGTTCCTTCTCTTTTTTCAAAAACCTGTGAAATGCCCACTTCCTCTTCACAACATTTCATCAGCCTCCTGTTGATGACTCCTCTCTCTTGGATCCCTGCCTCTCCCGCTTACTGTGGGCAGATGAGAAATCACAGAGCACTCGGAGTCAGCGGTCACGGGCAGGAGAATGGAGCTCTGGAGCAGCAATGATATCAGCCCCAGATGATGCATATGCTAATTGCGAGCAAGAAGACCCCCCTCCTGCGGGCAATGAGGATAAGAGTCACAGATGGAGGAAATGGACAGCAGAACTCAGTACGTTGACTATGATGGACACAGAAGACTTGGAGAATAACCAGAAGAACTGGGTATGAACAGCCGCAGAGAACAGGGCTTCACTCCCTTTTTTATGCCAGATTCCTTCTGTATGTTTAAAATATTTACTGTGCCTCTGTGTCAAACATGAAAATGCTTCTAACGGTATGGTACCAGTTGGTATCTGAAATGGATAGATCTGAAAGTGAAAGACATTTTTATTTTAAAAGATTGCCTGTGCAAAAAATTGAATAAACTTTAATTGTTATCCAAAACCAAAGTGTTTAATCTCTCACTGAAACTACTCAAATCCATCAAGTGATCTGACCACCACTTACTTACTTTGAAAGAAACCCTGTTTTACTTCTCCTGATACTGTATTAGTTTTCCAGCAGTTCACCATTTTTAGAGCAGTTTGTGAGGCTGCCACACTTTAGCCTAGCTGCAAATGATCCAGACCTTAATAATTATATTTTTTTAGTTCCTTGCTTTCCAAAGCAAAACAGGTCCCTGCGTTGCTTTATCACTGCTTTGCAGTGAAAGCTAAGAAAATGGCAAGGTGTATCTGAGAATGACAGCAGAATGAAGACATCACTGGTGGTATTTCTTTAGAGGCTGACGGCACAAGTCACAAATCAAAATAATGTAAATTGCTGCAAGAACAATAGTATTCACCAGAGACTTGCACACCATGACAGCATAAAAACTCGCACTGAAGTTGCCCTAAACAAAGTGTACTTAAATGCACTAATTTTTCCAGAATCTGATTATTCTGACCGATCTTCATTTTCATTTTAGAATCTAAAACCAGGCATTTTATGAAACCTTCACAATAAAGGTTATAAAATACATATTTGTGTAGAATTTCACACAAGCAAAACATCCATGAGGAGACATGCGCAGGGGCATGTGATTTTGTGAAGAATTTTGCAAGGGGTTTTCATGTTATTAGGAACAGAAAATCCCAAACATTGAATTTCTCCACGAAAGAGAATTCTGGAAATAATCCATTTTGTGTTGACTGAAATTTTTAATCTTCATAAAAAACAGTATTTTTTTTCTTTTTTATTTTGAATTTAAATGTGTAATATAGTTCAAAAGTCTCTACCATCTCAACTGAAATTAATTTTAAAAGGAAAATACAAGCACATAAAATTTCAAAAATTATGTCAAGACTATCCAAACTATCCTTCCTTTACCTTTGGAAATTAAGACTTGGTGACAGTAATGTAATTTCACAATCCTTGTGATTTTGAAAGAAATTGTGCCCTGCATGAATAGTTGTCCTCACAATTTTCTCCTTATACAAGAGCTAGAACCAAGACCAGAAAGCAGGATATGTTTCCCCAGCGTCACAAAATGCCATCTATGAAAAAGCTATAAATGGGGAGGCATACCCATGCCACGGCCACGTGCCACGCGGCAGCAGCAAGTCCTTCATCAGCTCAGGTGAGGGGTGGCCCGAGTACCCACGGGGGTGGCACGAAGGGTGTCCCCAGTCTTCACTGCTGTCCACAGTGCTGCCACCACCCCGGTTCCCAGCATACGATATGGCTCTGCTGGCCTGGTTTTCTGGCTAGACGTGAGAGACCAAAGAAGGAACTTCTGTAACCAATAAAGATGAAGTGGGGGTGGTGGGAAGTGAGTTCTCTGGACCGTCTGTTGAAATCCCACTGAAAGCCGTAGGTGATGCAAATGCATTGTTACTACAGCTTTTTACATTAACATTCCCACAGACATCTAGGGTAGGCTCTAGCTGACGCAATACAGATCTCCACATAGGAGACATCTACATCTATACTATCCTGCTGAGTCTCCCTTTATACTTCACAGAGAGAAATAAGTTTTCTCTAGGATACAATTCTTTTTATCTTAAAATAGTCACCTAAATTAGGTCAGATTAATTTTTCCACGTAGAAATGCCAACTCCTTGACGGTACAGGAAACCCCACCGCACTAGCTGAAGGGACATATCTCCAGCCCAGACCTCCAAAGCCAGGTCAGATGAAGCCCAGCCCTAGCAAAGCCCTTCTGCCCTGGACATGCCTGGAAACACCCCCGGCTTCACGGCGCCAAACCCCTCTCGGGGGCTGTCAGCCCTCGCTGGATCCACCAACCATCTCCACCGCTCGAATTCCTTGTGGCTCAGAAGCCGTAACAGGAAAACAAAAAACGCCAAGCCCAAATCACTTTTCTCACATCAGATGCCTGCACAGACACCATCGATATATATAAGGTGCATTACACCGAGCAACTTCAAAGGCCTGAAATAAATGAAGGGTGACACTAAGAAGAAAGAGTAAAAAGAATTACATCAATGAATAACAGACTGAGTCCTTTAGGGTCAAAAGGCAGTAAAGGCTACATTTCTTTGTGCTGTATGAGAATTAGCTCAAACAACATTTAGAAAGGGTTAACATAAGGCAACTGTTTTGCACCCTTTGTACATCTCCGAACCTCTGCTGGACTGAAAAGTGAAAGCCGAGAATAAAACTGAAACTGCATACCTTCCATGACAGTTCACAAGAATAGCTTATAGGCAATTTAGCCAGGCTTATTCTTTTTCTTAAATATATGATTTAGAAAACAAAAAGCTATTGCCAGGAATCATAATAAAGACTTCCTTGGGGGGAAAGAAAAGAAAGATAGCATTTTTCCTTCTTGTTTTCAGTTAGACAGTTCTGATAATAGGGATAGTGATATGGCAGTTTAGGGAAGTTAAAATTAGCATTTGTCAAGTATTTTATGGTTCACAATTTTCATGCCTACAGTAATGTACTGAGAAACTGTATTCTCTAAGAGGCAAAATACAACACCTCGCTCATGTGAATGCTACATGTCAAGGACTGATTTATCGAACACACGGTCTTCTAATAACTTCACAGGACACCAGTTTACAGGAGTATTCCAAAATGTCAAGTTTTTAGCAAACATGGACTTTTTGAATGACAAGATGCTTTTGTTTCCTATGCCTGTCCTGGCAGATGGTTTCCTAGAGCATCTCAGAAGACACGAATGTACAAGATGGAGTTACAGATCATATGCAATGAGTTGCACACATGAAATCCAACGGCTACTTTTTCTTGTTTATTAAATAATACTGTAATTAATAAGTGATGATGTATGTTAATGCCATTACAAAATGTCTATTTTTTTACTTGCGTTTAAGTAGAAATTCCTGTACACATACAATCCAAAAAAACTTAATGCAATGCTTCAGTTTACTGTATCTTGAGCCTGAAGCAAATTTTTTTCTTATTTAAGTAGGATAACACAACAAGCATGCCTTGAGATTTTCGCTGTAGAAATAATTTGCTTATCAATGTCACTTTCGGTGAGTGTTTCGTTACTGTTTGTTTTGTGGTTTTTTTAATAAGCACATAAAGGTAGGCCTTAAATAAGCTGACACACAGCTATCATGTTATCGTGTCATTCCATTACAAAGGAACGGGTTTATTACCAAAGAAAAGACAGCCAGCCTTTAAGTCAGACTGGGACATGTTGTATCATCCCTGTCAGAGATGATACACATTAGGATAGACTCAGCCAAGTGTCAACAAGCAATCTGAGTGCAAATCAGCACTACTCAGAAAATCCCAGTGGTAGAGTTAAGTCTATTTGTATGCTCAAGCTATGTCCCAGCTACGGCACATGAACGTTTCCTGTTAACATCATCCCTAATCAAAGCACTGGCTTCACAGTCCTTGTATTGGCTACTAGCCCACAGAAAACTAAGAACAGAGTAACTTTGAAGGACCAAAATATTGTTCTTTATCCACCAGTAAAACTATTTTTAGATGTGCTTAAGCCTGTAAGAATCCACCAGCCTGCTCACCCCGAGGATGGCATAGAAGGAGAGCCTCCAGATGTCAGCCATACGGTGAAAGACAGAAATAAAGCGGTGCGCAGACAGCTCAATTATACCTGGCTGCCCACCCCCGCGGGTAAAAATCTCAAGGGCATAATTTCCCTTACGACACTAAAAAGCTGCTCCGTGGTTGGATTCACAAATCTGCCAAAGCAGTTTTTCTGCCTTCCCACACCCTTTGTCCAACGCTTCGAGGGTCAGGGCTCTCCACACAAGTTCAGCCCTGCTTCAGTTAGAGCAGGGGGGAAACACATCACACCCCTCTCCCAAGACACCCCTGCTTGGAGGGGCTGGAAAAGGGGGACATACCCGTCCTGTTAACTCTGTCCTTCTGGTACAAATAAACAAAGGCTGCAGCCATAGATGTACCACTTGAGGGATAAGCAGCCATCTACCAAACTAGAAGATCATTTTCGCTCGCTTGCTCTTCATTCTCAGTGAATATTTTAAGCATTTTTTTACGTGGAAGCGCTGCATTATGAGTGTTCAAGGGATTCCCACTTCCAAGGAATTGACAACATGGTAACTAGGAAACGCACGTTAAATCATAGGAGACCTGAAAAAAAACGAGTCAAAGAAAGCATTCAGTTCCCAGCTCAGCGCCAAAGCCACCAGGTTATAAAGTACCCTGCTGAAGAAAGTTTTCCCAAAGGCTCCTGCTGAAACAGCTTCATTTAACACAAAGAACTCAGACAGCTCACAGCTCTTGCTAAGAGTGCTCCCTTTGCCTCACAGTTACCATTCGCATTCTGGAGTAGCGACGGCTTAATTAGTTGAAATGAAACAGCAGCAAAGCAAAAGACTGAAAACCCTCCCCAAAACCCCCCACCAGGCAGTAGGGCAGTGCCCTCTCATGGGAGGACATGGATTCAAAACCCCAGAGGCACAGGACAGAATGCCACCCTGCTCCCCTGTGCTCATGAGTGAAGCTACAAGGCTGTTCAAGCCCTGTGCAACATCATACTGATTTTTTTTTCCATTTCTTATTTCAGCAAAAGCAATACAAATGCTTTTGGATGTAACTTTTCTTTCTTCCTAGTTAACTATGCCAAAAAGTCAAATATCTCTCCCACTCCTGAAAGTTCTCACGTCCAAAGGGCCAAGCATCTGTATTTTCTACTTAAAAGAAAGTTAATTGAAAGGTTGTGTAAGGTCACGTATGGCAGATCTGGGCTCACAACATTAATAAACAGAATCAGCTCTCTCGCATCCATACTGTCCCTGAGAAATGATTAAATCCAAAGACCTCTGTAACTTGTCTGTAATCAGCACTTAAAACTCGAGCCTGGGTGCTCTACTCTCGGAATGAGGAAGAAAAATCAGAAATCTTAATGCCCCGCGTTTTGTTAATGTCTTACAAGTCATGATGACATGTCTTTTTCCTGGGGTTGTTTCAAAAAGATAATTATAGATTACTTCAATATTTCAATTCAAATTGTAGAGGTCAGTGCAACAGAGCTGAAGTTCTGCAATTCATATCTATTGAAAATGTAGGTAGGGAAAAATATTTTGGAGTTGCTCCAGAACTGGAAACTATGCAAAAACAATTAACAAATAAACAAATAAACAAACTACCCCAGCCCAAATGAAACAGGATTAAAAGCACCGAATCTGAGCAAATACCAGTAGGTTTTAATTGCTGCCTACTTCAACTCACATCTGCGCTTCCCAGTTATTGAAGCTGAAATGTTACTGCACATCTTCATCTTTTTACATGAGAAACTAAGACATATGCATTTTTCAGGACTGCATATCTATAATTACATTTCCAGTAGGAACTAATAAATGAATAAATAAAACAGTGAATTGTATTAAAAATAACTTACAAGACAGACATTTTTGTAATGAATATATGCAGTTGGTACATTTATGTTACATTATTAAACATGGAAGCTATCCTCAAGTAACTTTATAGCATATGGGATCATGTTTGTTGTATGTTAAGCATTTCAGAAATTACACACCAGTGCTTATGAACCAAATGAACAATTAAAACTACATTAGAATTTCTCCCTTGGATAATTTTCTACAGCTTCAAAAGAAGACATATAATACGTTCTTCCCATTATATAATGTAGTGGAACTGTTATTGGTGTAATAATGTCAAATTTTAATAACTTAATTGTAACAGTATAGTCCATGTTTAAAGCTTTATAGATAAGCAAATATGTTTAGATGCACCACTTTGCAAAATATTAAGCAGTTTACTACTGTATATGGAGCCTATATGTGCATGAAAGTGTGTATGAGTCTGAGGGCATCTGCACCACAAGACTCCTCTGATGCAGGATAGAGAAGTTCAAATCAATGAAAATCTCCTTAAGAACAGGTTTACTGTCCCAGATAATCCCGATATGCGAGTTCCTCCTCTTAATTTTGTCACAGTTGGTCACAGCCTAAAAGACAGGGCCTTAGAAAATAATTGTCCTGCTTTAATTTCTGCACAGAAGATAAAGAGGTATCCCAGAACTAGAAGAGAAAGTAAAAAAACCAGCTATTCTCAAATTTGAAAGTATTATGATGACAGATATAATCTCAATAATCTATAAATCTAGCTCTTCAGAGCCCTCACCTCTTGTACCAGCCCTTAATTTTTCCCCAAACCAGCAAGCAAGGCTTTCCATGACCCCGATGCCAGAGCACAGACCTCGCTCCTGCCCAGGCAGAAGTAGAAATAGAAGGTGGTGATCTTCAGAGCTATCACTGGAGAAGAGCAAGACACAGAAGACAGTGCAGAAGAACAGAGCAACTCAGCAAGCCATGGCTTTGGGGAACGCTTTCTGGGTACCTCTGAAACCAGAAGAGCCGCAGATGTTTGCCATCCCTCCTAATTCACACGGTCTTTATTCCTGCTTCTAGCACCAGCAAGACACAATTGCACTGCGAGATGCCCACCGCAATCAGACAGCCAACTAACAGCCCAAACTTTTCCAGATACAGCCACATTCCCTGTATTTCAACCAGGCAGAATTTGCCAGGAAGGGATTCGGTCGCAAGCTTTCAAGAGCACGATCACGGAGGAGGCTCAAATGTTACACAACTCTACACCTACGTCCGTTTACCTGCGTGTCGTGGAATGACACCTGGAGTTCATAGTTCTTCAGCATCCACGAATGCTTGTATAAATGTTTCAAGGCCAAATGGACAGCGGGCAACACGCCTGCCGTCAGGTTTCTCCGATCAATCAGGCAGCTGGTGGGCGAGAGCCCGAGAAGAGAGAGGCGGGTGCGATCCCATTCCTCAGAGCACCTGATGATTAGCAGCACAAACAGCACCAGCGTGTCTAGTTTCCCGTTCCCAAAAACCATCTTTCTTGGTGCTTTTCTCTTTTTTCCTCCCCTTCCCCTGCAGCCCACATCACTGAAGAGCAGGCCTTAGATTCCCCGGTTGCAGCTTTCCTTTGCTTCAGTCAGCTGTGTCCCTCTAAGAAAGGAGCTAATTGTTATTAAAGGATAAAGACCTCTCTACGGCTGGCTTTTCCAATTTGGACAGTAATCCAGCTCACAGCAGTGCTGTGAATCAATACTTCACAAGAATAATCTCTAGGCAAATTGCTCTGCCAAGTCTAATTTTAAACACGTGTCATTTTAAACATTTCCATGGCAGAAATATTCATCCATAGGTGACAAATCAATAAACAAACTAGTGTGATCCCTTCAAAAATAGATATTCTACGGATTGATCGAAGTGGTTGCACACTGAACTCATATTTGCAGCAACCTGTACGAGTTGGGTCAGAAGATTGCTTCAGTTTGTTTTATCTTGCACGGATCACATTTTCAACTGGCTTCATACAGAACAAAGAGAGAACACACAGTCTTGAGTGTTGATAATATTTTACAGACTTTTAGTGCAAAAGCTGCATCAGCTCGAAGCTGTATATCCTCTGCTTTTCTCTGAAACCCCTTGCTTCCCTTAAAAATCAATGGCAGTTGGGAGCATCTACAGAATTCAGGCCTGTTCCTCCCATGTGCAGTCACGTAACTTCTGACAGGCATCTCACATATTGTCACAGCCAGCTAAGTGATGTCATCAACGCTATTTGCAGTTTTGCAAGTAATATGCCAGGCTACGGAATGGAACGGATGCCGTGTGTGCAGAAATGCAGAGAAAACCAGTAACGCTGGCAAAAAAATCTTCTCCACTGCAGGATAATATAGGGGACCACCATACCAAAGAAGAACCTGCACCTCTGCTCCCCAGCACTTGCCCCTCAGGCAAGCAGCGCCCTCCCTGCCCCTTTGGCAGCAGCAATGCCACTCTGCTCTCCTGTACGCAGCCACCTGGGTGACCCCTTCCCACCATTTAAGCAGCCAGCCCTCCCCACGCACAGAAAGCCCCCCACACCTACAGGATGCTGTCACAGGCAAGGGGGGGACATGCAAAAGCCGAGCCCAAGGACAGGGAGACGAAGAACATCTGCCCTGGGAGACGCTTATTTGCCCAAGAAGAAAAAAGCTCCGGTTTTCAGCGTAGTATCATTATACATGCAGCTGAATAGCAAATTGGTTTGCCCTCTTGTGGAAATTTAAGATTTCAAAAGAAATGCCCTGTGCCAAGCTGGGACGGAAACCCAAAACCTCAAAGGTTTTCATGACTCAATAATCTGAAAGGAAAACAAATGGAAGGGCTCATAGGCAGAAGTTTAATTTGGTATAAATCAAATTTGAAATTATATGTTCAGAGCTTGGCAATTTATTTTGTGAATAGTTGACATTTCAAAACAAAGTATTAGTTTGCTGCAGAAAGTAAGGGTGTTTTTTTTAATTTTAATTTTCGAAACACAGTGTTCCAGGTCAATAAATTATTCTGAAACTGACGCGCAACTAAAAAGCTTATACAGAAAATCTCCAAATAAAGTCTAATTATAAACATTCTAACTTATAATTACAATCTATATATCGCATGACATGAGGGCATGGAAGTAAATAGATAAATAAAAGTAAAAAGAGCAAAATATATTGAATAAAGAAGCAATAAACGTCTGCCTTGGGCCCAGCAAACAGCCCCAAGCAGGAGATACGCTCAATTTATTACTAACTGTCCACAGCGACTCTTCTGCCAACTCGGTTGTGGAACTGGGTGGGCAAGAAAAGAGCCCAATCAATTATTTTTCCTCTCCATGCATTCTTGGACGCAAACACGAGGTGAAACAGAAATACCTGATGCATAACCCTGGCTTTTCTTTGTCGCCATTGCCCATAATCAGAAAGCAGCAAGGCCTCACAGAGCCCTTCGTGTGGGGAAGGAGATGCTGGTTTTCTTCCTGTACAAGGCTACGCCCAAATCAAATGCAGCAGGGTCAAAATTTATTATGGGAGTTCCCTGGACTGACAAATTCAGCATATCAGCTGGGCACCACACTAAGTAGGAAGCACGCTCTGGTAGCACAGTCCAGCATAACAACAATTTAATGCGATGACTTAATGGGTATTTTCTCTTGCTTAGTCTTATGATTCCATAATGTGATTATTTAAAACATATTTTTTAAACATTTTTTAAACCCAGGATGAAGTTCTACCCTGAGCAGAGGGCCACTATAGGCCAAGATGTTGCTTAAATCCCACTTAATACCTTTCTCAGAGGCTTACACAGGATTTTGTTGGTGAATAGTCCTTGGACCAGCTGCCTTTACCAGCATTATTTCAGCATTGACTACACTAAGGGAGAGGAGAGCAAGAAAGCAGGAGGCATTCATGGCTGCCAAACCTCAGCAGCGAAGGTGCTCTCAACTGCTCTTCTTCCTATGCCTAAATCTTTTCACCAACTATGTGGGAACGTGGGGCTCCGTGAGTCATAGCTTTGGCTCATATTTAGGTAACAAGAAGAACGTGGTTTGAATATCCAATATGCTCTTCTGCGTTCAAAAAACAAATCTGCCACCACACCTCGTTCAACCTCCGTTGCCTAACCAATGGCTTTAAATTCATGACAGAGCAATGGTGTCTCAGAGGCTATGAAATCATTTTCAGGACCATATGGACATTTTAAGGACATACATTTTAGGGAGCATCACCTCATTCTATAGATACGTGACTGGCTTCAACCTTGACCAGCCTTTTTTTTTTCTCCTTGTGCTACTTTTGGGTCTCCTCAGCACTGCTGCATTTAACCCATGCCTGGCAAAGGAACAAACAAGACGATGTACTACTGCAGCCTCGCGTTACTTGCTTCCTTAAAATCTGCTTCCTGACAGAAATCTTTCACTATCTAACCAGTCGGTTGTTTCTTACATAGTATTTTTATTGCTAATTAATCCTGTAATAATTGTGTCAAAACATGCCCATATGTTTTCATTTTGACAAAAAAAAAAAAATAGCCATGTTTGCCATACACGTGATTGATCATACAGGTATAATTTTTGGGTCTACAATTACAGCTCCTGAGGCTTAATACCTACAGAAGCACATTGTTATGCTCCTGTCACACATTTGAAGATTGAGTCTTTCAACTGAGTTTACTCAACACCCTCAGAATTTACTATCCAAACATATCAATTTTGAAATCTTAAACTGATAAATCAACTCCCTGCATTTTATATGCATTTCTGAAATGCGAAGCTGAATTTCTACAATTACTTGAAATAGTACTAATTTTGAAACTTGATTTCAGTGTCAGAAAATGAAGGCCATTTCATTTTAAACCCTGCTTTCCCCACTATTTTGGAAGGCCCCTACCAAAGGTAATTAATTGTTCTTCAGCACGGTAAGGATCTCTGCAGCTTTTGCAAGAGCTAGCTGAAAGCCTTAGGACAGAGCTGGTGACCAGATGACTCACTGTTGGCATCTCCTTTGTGAGATCTGCATAAACCGAGTAATTTTCAGAGAGGGAAACCGTAGGAGGAAATTGTGCTCCCTCATAGGAGCACAATTCCAGAGAACTTAAAAAAAGAAAAAGAAAACAAACACCTGGCATAATTTATTGCCTATAGCCAATACTTTCCAAAGGCAAAAGGAGAAATCTTTTCTGTGTTGTCCTCCTTACCACATTATCCTCTGCCTTTATAGCATTTTAAATTGAGTTCTCAATCCCCTGATCAGTATTTCTGAACCATGAATCACTTAAAGAGTTATTAGTTCATGTAAAAGGTGACTATATACTGTATTAACTGTGTTAAAGGCGGGCTATATATTTAAGCTATATGTCACCTCACGCCTCCCACACAAAACTTCCCCCCCCTTGAGTAACACCCATTAACATTTATAGGATGTTCTAATCCCAGCCTCAAATGTTAGTTTTTTTCGAAGTAGGTTATCATTCACCCTTCTTGTCCCATGTGCCTCTGCTCTTGCCGCTTAATCGCTAAGTGTAATTAGACTAGGGAGCACTCACACACCCTAAGAAGCCTTGGTAATGCACTGGAAACCATTATGATTTATTTCGGATGGTAACTCCTGTTCTTACATCAAGACCAAGCCTCTACCTACGCCAAGAACAGTTTCAATATTGATACACTATTATCTGCTCTAGCGTGTCCCAGCTTTTTAAGTAGCTGGCTGTTCAGCTAAAATTATTTACCTCCCACAGCCATCACCCAAATGACCAGGCTATCTACTTCCAACTGCTCTACCAAGACTGACAGGATTTGCTTGTAGCTGGTGAGATTCATCTGGAGAAGGCAAATGAAAACTTAACTTATTTTTGACGCAAATCCTAGTGTCTCACTCCTCATATGTAGCCTGAAAAATCTCATCTCTGCTTCCTTTCCCTCTTCCCCAACGTTGCAGCACAAAGATCAAATTAATTTCCTCCATTCCGAACAGAAGGCTTGAAGAAAAGAGATAAAGTTACTAGTATATACAGCATCAGTGAGATTATTTCTGAAGTAATAGATCAAATTCTAGTGGCAGCACT